>NW_026967724.1:0-192375 GCF_028390025.1 Pseudophryne corroboree
GAATGCTTATTAGCCTTTGTCAGTATGTACTTTTGCAAAGTGTCTCTGTGGCGCAATCAGTTAGTGTGTATGGCTATTAACCAAAAGGTTGGTGGTTCAATCCCACCGAGGGACGTAATTGACCTTGTTATCAGATTTTGGTGATCTTTAAGTAGACAAGTCAAAATTTCAAACCCCCTCTTATGGTGTAGGGTACCTGGCCTTCTCTGATGTAATCAGAGTTAGATTTGATTCAGTGATTTTATAAAAACAGCTAGGAAGCACAATTTAGCAGTGGGTTGCAGAGAAAAAGAAATATGCTGGCAAAAAAATCCAATTGAGTGATTAAACAGCTCTTCATTTTCTGGCTTTATTTTTATGCTAACAAATTTGTTCTCTGAAAAGTGTCCACAAAGCCAAGTCTCTGATTAACACCTTTGTAAGGATGTTTTTTCACCTATTACTAAATTAAACTTGCTTCATTGGAAAGGCAGCAAGATGCATCCTCATTTCAATGTCTACTGAAATAATACAGGTTGACACCAGGAAACATTAACGCCACTGCATCCTTGCTGCTTTCTTATGTGGAAGTCTGTTTAATGTGAAAACAAGGTGATATCTAATTAGCACACAGGTAAGGAATTAATAAAATCTTTATTTAAGGGTGAAAATGTTTCTCACAAAATCGTTGCCCCAATGCATCATTGAAATTCAAGCTGGAAAGATGATTTTAATATATCACTTGTACATTTTGTATTGCTCTTCTGGTGACAATGTAGTTTGTTTTTGTCAATTACCATTTTAATAATAGGGTAAAGAAAATTAATGGATTTTTAAAAGAAAACAATACTCTCAATATACTATTAAAACAAATTAAAATGGTAAAAGTTATTGTACTTTAATGAAAAATAAAAGAGCAAAAATATCAATCCCAGTTTTGGATTACTTTAATTAACAAAAAAAATGCATATAGCAGAGGATAGTTTTAATCTGCCTACCTCTGGGTTATGGGCCCAGCATGCTTCCATTGCAGTACTCTGCTGCACATGTAAGTGCAAGAGATCCTGAAGCACTCACTCATCATGGGAAAGTACCAATGTGTTTCTTCGTTGGTGGATGGAAGAAACATTTTACAAAAACTCTCCAGATTATTGACTTTTTAAAGTTTTTCTAGGAAACGTTTTAGATGAATGCTTATTAGCCTTTGTCAGTATGTACTTTTGCAAAGTGTCTCTGTGGCGCAATCAGTTAGTGTGTACGGCTATAAACCAAAAGGTTGGTGGTTCAATCCCACCCAGGGACGTAATTGAACTTGTTATCAGATTTTGGTGATCTTTAAGTTGACAAGTCAAAATTTCAAATCCCCTCTTATGGTGTAGGGTACCTGGCCTTCTCTGATGTAATCAGAGTTAGATTTGATTCAGTGATTTTATAAAAACAGCTAGGAAGCACAATTTAGCAGTGGGTTGCAGAGAAAAAGAAATATGCTGGCAAAAAAATCCAATTGAGTGATTAAACAGCTCTTCATTTTCTGGCTTTATTTTTATGCTAACAAATTTGTTCTCTGAAAAGTGTCCACAAAGCCAAGTCTCTGATTAACACCTTTGTAAGGATGGTTTTTCACCTATTACTAAATTAAACTTGCTTCATTGGAAAGGCAGCAAGATGCATCCTCATTTCAATGTCTACTGAAATAATACAGGTTGACACCAGGAAACATTAACGCCACTGCATCCTTGCTGCTTTCTCATGTGGAAGTCTGTTTAATGTGAAAACAAGGTGATATCTAATTAGCACACAGGTAAGGAATTAAGAAAATCTTTATTTAAGGGTGAAAATGTTTCTCACAAAATCGTTGCCCCAATGCATCATTGAAATTCAAGCTGGAAAGATGATTTTAATATATCACTTGTACATTTTGTATTGCTCTTCTGGTGACAATGTAGTTTGTTTTTGTCAATTACCATTTTAATAATAGGGTAAAGAAAATTAATGGATTTTTGAAAGAAAACATTACTGTCAATATACTATTAAAACAAATTAAAATGGTAAAAGTCATTGTACTTTAAGTAAACATAAAATAGCTAACATATCAATCCCAGTTTTGGATTACTTTAACAAAAAAAATGCATATAGCAGAGGATAGTTTCAATCTGCCTACCTCTGGGTAATGGGCCCAGCATGCTTCCATTGCAGTACTCTGCTGCACATGTAAGTGCAAGAGATCCTGAAGCACTCACTCATCATGGGAAAGTACCAATGTGTTTCTTCTTTGGTTGATTTAAAAAAATTCTTACAAAAACTCTCCAGATTATTGACTTTTTAAAGTTTTTCTAGGAAACGTTCTAGATGAATGCTTATTAGCCTTTGTCAGTATGTACTTTTTGCAAAGTGTCTCTGTGGCGCAATCGGTTAGTGTGTCTGGCTACTAACCAAAAGGTTGGTGGTTCAATCCCACCCAGGGACATAATTGACCTTGTGATCAGGTTTTGGTGATATTTAAGTAGACAAGTCAAAATTTCAAACCCCCTCTTATGGTGTAGGGTACCTGGCCTTCTCTGATGTAATCAGAGTTAGATTTGATTCAGTGATTTTATAAAAAACAGCTAAGAAGCACAATTTAGCAATGGGTTGCAGAGAAAAAAATATGCTGGTAGAAAAATCCAATTGAGTGATTAAACAGCTCTTCATTTTCTGCCTTTATTTTTATGCTAACAAATTTGTTCTCTAAAAAGTGTCCACAAAGCCAAGTCTCTGATTAACACCTTTGTAAGGATGGTTTTTCACCTATAACTAAATTAAACTTGCTCCATTGGAAAGGCAGCAAGATGCATCCTCATTTCAATGTCTACTGAAATAATACAGGTTGACACCAGGAAACATTAACGCCACTGCATCCTTGCTGCTTTCTCATGTAGAAGTCTGTTTAATGTGAAAACAAGGTGACATCTAATTAGCACACAGGTAAGGAATTAAGAAAATCTTTATTTAAGGGTGAAGATGTTTCTCACAAAATCGTTGCCCCAATGCATCATTGAAATTCAAGCTGGAAAGATGATTTTAATATATCACTTGTACATTTTGTATTGCTCTTCTGGTGACAATGTAGTTTGTTTTTGTCAATTACCCTTTTAATAATAGGGTAAAGAAAATTAAGTGGATTTTTTAAAGAAAACTATACTGTCAATATACTATTAAAACAAATTAAAATGGTAAAAGTTATTGTACTTTAAGTAAAAATAAAAGAGCAAAAATATCAATCCCAGTTTTGATCACTTAAATTAACAAAAAAAAAATGCATATAGCAAAGGATAGTTTCAATCTGCCTACCTCTGGGTTATGGGCCCAGCATGCTTCCATTGCAGTACTCTGCTGCACATGTAAGTGCAAGAGATCCTGAAGCACTCACTCATCATGGGAAAGTACCAATGTGTTTCTTCGTTGGTTGATGGAAGAAACATCTTACAAAAACTCTCCAGATTATTGACTTTTTAAAGTTTTTCTAGGAAACGTTCTAGATGTATGCTTATTAGCCTTTGTCAGTATGTACTTTTTGCAAAGTGTCTCTGTAGCGCAATCGGTTAGTGTGTCCGACTACTAACCAAAAGGTTGGTGGTTCAATCCCATCCAGGGACGTAATTGACCTTGTTATCAGATTTTGGTGATCTTTAAGTTGACAAGTCAAAATTTCAAACCCCCTGTTATGGTGTAGGGTACCTGGCGTTCTCTGATGTAATCAGAGTTAGATTTGATTAATTGATTTTATAAAAACAGCTAGGAAGCTTAATTTAGCAGTGGGTTACAGAGAAAAAGAAATATGCTGGCAAAAAAAATCCAATTGAGTGATTAAACAGCTCTTCATTTTCTGGCTTTATTTTTATGCTAACAAATTAGTTCTCTGAAAAGTGTCCACAAAGCCAAGTCTCTGATTAACACCTTTGTAGGGATGGTTTTTCACCTATTACTAAATTAAACTTGCTTCATTGGAAAGGCAGCAAGATGCATCCTCATTTCAATGTCTACTGAAATAATACGGGTTGACACCAGGAAACATTAACGCCACTGCATCCTTGCTGCTTTCTCATGTGGAAGTCTGTTTAATGCGAAAACAAGGTGATATCTAATTAGCACACAGGTAAGGAATTAAGAAAATCTTTATTTAAGGGTGAAGATGTTTCTCACAAAATCGTTGCCCCAATGCATCATTGAAATTCAAGCTGGAAAGATGATTTTAATATATCACTTGTACATTTTGTATTGCTCTTCTGGTGACAATGTAGTTTGTTTTTGTCAATTACCCTTTTAATAATAGGGTAAAGAAAATTAAGTGGATTTTTAAAATAAAACTATACTGTCAATATACTATTAAAACAAATTAAAATGGTAAAAGTTATTGTACTTTAAGTAAAAATAAAAGAGCAAAAATATCAATCCCAGTTTTGATTACTTAAATTAACAAAAAAAAAATGCATATAGCAAAGGATAGTTTCAATCTGCCTACCTCTGGGTTATGGGCCCAGCATGCTTCCATTGCAGTACTCTGCTGCACATGTAAGTGCAAGAGATCCTGAAGCACTAACTCATCATGGGAAAGTACCAATGTGTTTCTTCGTTGGTTGATGGAAGAAACATCTTACAAAAACTCTCCAGATTATTGACTTTTTAAAGTTTTTCTAGGAAACGTTTTAGATGAATGCTTATTAGCCTTTGTCAGTATGTACTTTTGCAAAGTGTCTCTGTGGCGCAATCAGTTAGTGTGTATGGCTATTAACCAAAAGGTTGGTGGTTCAATCCCACCGAGGGACGTAATTGACCTTGTTATCAGATTTTGGTGATCTTTAAGTAGACAAGTCAAAATTTCAAACCCCCTCTTATGGTGTAGGGTACCTGTCCTTCTCTGATGTAATCAGAGTTAGATTTGATTCAGTGATTTTATAAAAACAGCTAGGAAACACAATTTAGCAGTGGGTTGCAGAGAAAAAGAAATATGCTGGCAAAAAAATCCAATTGAGTGATTAAACAGCTCTTCAATTTCTGGCTTTATTTTTATGCTAACAAATTTGTTCTCTGAAAAGTGTCCACAAAGCCAAGTCTCTGATTAACACCTTTGTAAGGATGGTTTTTCACCTATTACTAAATTAAACTTGCTTCATTGGAAAGGCAGCAAGATGCATCCTCATTTCAATGTCTACTGAAATAATACAGGTTGACACCAGGAAACATTAACGCCACTGCATCCTTGCTGCTTTCTTATGTGGAAGTCTGTTTAATGTGAAAACAAGGTGATATCTAATTAGCACACAGGTAAGGAATTAAGAAAATCTTTATTTAAGGGTGAAAATGTTTCTCACAAAATCGTTGCCCCAATGCATCATTGAAATTCAAGCTGGAAAGATGATTTTAATATATCACTTGTACATTTTGTATTGCTCTTCTGGTGACAATGTAGTTTGTTTTTGTCAATTACCATTTTAATAATAGGGTAAAGAAAATTAATGGATTTTTAAAAGAAAACAATACTCTCAATATACTATTAAAACAAATTAAAATGGTAAAAGTTATTGTACTTTAATGAAAAATAAAAGAGCAAAAATATCAATCCCAGTTTTGGATTACTTTAATTAACAAAAAAAATGCATATAGCAGAGGATAGTTTTAATCTGCCTATCTCTGGGTTATGGGCCCAGCATGCTTCCATTGCAGTACTCTGCTGCACATGTAAGTGCAAGAGATCCTGAAGCACTCACTCATCATGGGAAAGTACCAATGTGTTTCTTCGTTGGTGTATGGAAGAAACATCTTACAAAACTTTCCAGATTATTGACTTTTTAAAGTTTTTCTAGGAAACGTTTTAGATGAATGCTTATTAGCCTTTGTCAGTATGTACGTTTGCAAAGTGTCTCTGTGGCGCAATCAGTTAGTGTGTACGGCTATAAACCAAAAGGTTGGTGGTTCAATCCCACCCAGGGACGTAATTGAACTTGTTATCAGATTTTGGTGATCTTTAAGTTGACAAGTCAAAATTTCAAATCCCCTCTTATGGTGTAGGGTACCTGGCCTTCTCTGATGTAATCAGAGTTAGATTTGATTCAGTGATTTTATAAAAACAGCTAGGAAGCACAATTTAGCAGTGGGTTGCAGAGAAAAAGAAATATGCTGGCAAAAAAATCCAATTGAGTGATTAAACAGCTCTTCATTTTCTGGCTTTATTTTTATGCTAACAAATTTGTTCTCTGAAAAGTGTCCACAAAGCCAAGTCTCTGATTAACACCTTTGTAAGGATGGTTTTTCACCTATTACTAAATTAAACTTGCTTCATTGGAAAGGCAGCAAGATGCATCCTCATTTCAATGTCTACTAAAATAATACAGGTTGACACCAGGAAACATTAACGCCACTGCATCCTTGCTGCTTTCTCATGTGGAAGTCTGTTTAATGTGAAAACAAGGTGATATCTAATTAGCACACAGGTAAGGAATTAAGAAAATCTTTATTTAAGGGTGAAAATGTTTCTCACAAAATCGTTGCCCCAATGCATCATTGAAATTCAAGCTGGAAAGATGATTTTAATATATCACTTGTACATTTTGTATTGCTCTTCTGGTGACAATGTAGTTTGTTTTTGTCAATTACCCTTTTAATAATAGGGTAAAGAAAATTAAGTGGATTTTTTAAAGAAAACTATACTGTCAATATACTATTAAAACAAATTAAAATGGTAAAAGTTATTGTACGTTAAGTAAAAATAAAAGAGCAAAAATATCAATCCCAGTTTTGATTACTTTAATTAACAAAAAAAATGCATATAGCAGAGGATAGTTTCAATCTGCCTACCTCTGGGTAATGGGCCCAGCATGCTTCCATTGCAGTACTCTGCTGCACATGTAAGTGCAAGAGATCCTGAAGCACTCACTCATCATGGGAAAGTACCAATGTGTTTCTTCATTGGTTGATGGAAGAAACATCTTACAAAAACTCTCCAGATTATTTACTTTTTAAAGTTTTTCTAGGAAACGTTCTAGATGTATGCTTATTAGCCTTTGTCAGTATGTACTTTTTGCAAAGTGTCTCTGTGGCGCAATCGGTTAGTGTGTCCGGCTACTAACCAAAAGGTTGGTGGTTCAATCCCAACCAAGGATGTAATTGACCTTGTTATCAGATTTTGGTGATCTTTAAGTAGACAAGTCAAAATTTCAAACCCCCTGTTCTGGTGTAGGGTACCTGGCCTTCTCTGATGTAATCAGAGTTAGATTTGATTCAGTGATTTTATAAAAACAGCTAGGAAGCACAATTTAGCAGTGGGTTGCAGAGAAAAAGAAATATGCTGGCAAAAAAAAATCCAATTGAGTGATTCAACAGCTCTTAATTTTCTGGCTTTATTTTTATGCTAACAAATTTGTTCTCTGAAAAGTGTCCACAAAGCCAAGTCTCTGATTAACACCTTTGTAAGGATGGTTTTTAACCTATTACTAAATTAAACTTGCTTCATTGGAAAGGCAGCAAGATGCATCCTCATTTCAATGTCTACTGAAATAATACAGGTTGACACCAGGAAACATTAACGCCACTGCATCCTTGCTGCTTTCTCATGTGGAAGTCTGTTTAATGTGAAAACAAGGTGATATCTAATTAGCACACAGGTAAGGAATTAAGAAAATCTTTATTTAAGGGTGAAAATGTTTCTCACAAAATCGTTGCCCCAATGCATCATTGAAATTCAAGCTGGAAAGATGATTTTAATATATCACTTGTACATTTTGTATTGCTCTTCTGGTGACAATGTAGTTTGTTTTTGTCAATTACCATTTTAATAATAGGGTAAAGAAAATTAAGTGGATTTTTGAAAGAAAACAATACTGTCAATATACTATTAAAACAAATTAAAATGGTAAAAGTTATTGTACTTTAAGTAAAAATAAAAGAACCAAAATATCAATCCCAGTTTTGGATTACTTTAATTAACAACAAAAAAATGCATATAGCAGAGGATAGTTTCAATCTGCCTACCTCTGGGTTATGGGCCCAGCATGCTTCCATTGCAGTACTCTGCTGCACATGTAAGTGCAAGAGAACCTGAAGCACTCACTCATCATGGAAAAGTACTTATGTGTTTCTTCGTTGGTTGATGGAAGAAACATCTTACAAAAACTCTCCAGATTATTGACTTTTTAAAGTTTTTCTAGGAAACGTTCTAGATAAATGCTTATTAGCCTTTGTCAGTATGTACTTTTTGCAAAGTGTCTCTGTGGCGCAATCGGTTAGTGTGTTCGGCTATTAACCAAAAGGTTGGTGGTTCAATCCCACCCAGGGACGTAATTGACCTTGTTATCAGATTTTGGTGATCTTTAAGTAGACAACTCAAAATTTCAAACCCCCTCTTATGGTGTAGGGTACCTGGCCTTCTCTGATGTAATCAGAGTTAGATTTGATTCAGTGATTTTATAAAAACAGCTAGGAAGCACAATTTAGCAGTGGGTTGCAGAGAAAAAGAAATATGCTGGCAAAAAAATCCAATTGAGTGATTAAACAGCTCTTCATTTTCTGGCTTTACTTTTATGCTAACAAAGTTGTTCTCTGAAAAGTGTCCACAAAGCCAAGTCTCTGATTAACACCTTTGTAGGGATGGTTTTTCACCTATTACTAAATTAAACTTGCTTCATTGGAAAGGCAGCAAGAAACACTAGACTAATTGGAGGTGCGCCCTAAAGCAAATTACAATGTTAGGATTAGGGGGTTCGGAAAAACCTCTAGTGTATACTGTCACGATCCGGGTATCTGGACGCCATAACTTACCTTTCAGATGCCTCCTAAGGCTGGCTCAGCGCTCCAGGACCGGATCCCATCTGTTATTCTGATGTCCCCATTCCTGCCTCCTCTCCTGTCACTCTGAGACGCTGTTACAGCGGCGCCATGTTACATCTTGAATGGCATCTCCCGCGGCCTCCGCCGCCGTCCCTGAGTTTCTGCATGCAGGATGTCAGAGTGGCGCTTATGTCAGCCGCGGCCTCCGCTGTTGCCCGCGTGGTTCAAATGTGCACTCATCAGTCTGGCGTCTCCTGTTTACTGTGGCCGGCGCCGCCATTGCTGTTAAAGTTCCCACATGGATTATCAAACCAATCTTCCCTCCAAGTGTCTGCATGGGCGCAGCCATGTTGGATTCTGTCACCTGTTCATTTCCACCAATCCGCTGTTTCCATTGTAATCTGCATAATTGCCTAGCCAATCCCTTCCTTGCTGCAGGTATAAGTATTCTGTGCCTGAGCAAGGAAGGCGTCAGTGATTTGGTTGTCAAACCTAGTTCCAGTTTGTCTCTCTCCCGTGGTTGTTTTCCAGGTTCCAGTTACCATCTCCAAACCTCCACTAAAGAGACCCGCTCTAGTCTACCACCTGCGGTGCAGCCTGACTCTCCAGTCCTCTGGGACTCATCTGTTTCCAGTTACAGATTTACCTGCTTCCAGCCTAGCTTCCAGCAGAGATCAGCTCTTCTTAAAGTGCCTGTATCATTTCCGCAGATTACCACTCACCACCGGCACTATTATTTCACCGCTCTCAAACTCCATATATCAATCATATTTCATCGCTCTCAAGCTTCATTTATTATTTGGCTGGTTCCATCCAGCAATCCACTCCGTGCTTACATCAGTCTGGTTTCAGCCAGTACCCACAGCAGCCATTTTATCCACAGCAGCCCAGCTTTTCCTGGAACACCAGCTAGTATGATCCTGGGCTATCTCCATTGCTACAGTCGGGCCTGGTAAGGACTTTCCAACTAGAAGATAATAAGAACTGTCTCATACTACCAGAGCCCTGTGGTCCTTGTCCTCCTGTAGTACCCAGGAACTGTATTATTTCTCTGCTGATTTTATGTTTCTCTTTTATTACTGCTGTGATGCATGGAGTTTGTCAAAATAAACATCATTGACTTTTATCCTGGTTGTCGTGGGCACGCCTTCGGGCAATTCTTCTACATTTAACTTACATGTCCAGGGGTCTGATACAACCTCCCAGGTTCCACTACACCTCAGCCCCTACAACTGAGGCTGCCTCCAGTCAGCTCAGGCCCTCAGTTGTGACATATACACTGTATATACATTTTAAGATAGGAAGGTTCAAATTACATATTCACATTGCATCTATGGGCTGGATTCAAATGTCCCTTTCCTCCCTCAATCGTGCCCGTCAGCAGCTATTCTATTCAAGGAGCCACGAGTCGCCGCCATTTTCACTTGTGCATTGGAGATGATAGGGAGAGGACGTGCAGCGTTTTCTCAGTTTCTGTGTTCAGTGTGCTGCAAATATCTGTGCTCAGTGTGCTTGCAAATATCTGTGCTCAGTGTGCTGAAAATATCTACGTTCTCTGCCTGAAAAATGCTCCATATCTGTGCTGCATTGTATTATATAGTATGAGGACAGGGCAGAATTTTGCTGACCACCAGTATATAATATATAGCAGTACGGTACAGTAGGCCACTGCTCTACCTACCTCTGTGTCGTCAAGTATACTATCCATCCATACCTGTGGTGTATTTTAGTAGTTGTGCGCAGTGTATATATAGTAGGAGGACAGGGCAGAATTTTGCTGACCACCAGTATATAATATATAGCAATACGGTACAGTAGGCCACTGCTCTACCTACCTCTGTGTCGTCAAGTATACTATCCATCCATACCTGTGGTGTATTTTAGTAGTTGTGCGCACTATATATAGTAGGAGGACAGTGCAAAATTTTGCTGACCACCAGACTTCTACTTAAGTCCAATGGTGTAGGATGTGCAAAGCTGTTTGGCTGTGCATTTATTGATCTAAGCATGCATTTTTATCAAAGCGTGATAAAATTGACACATAACGCAGCGTTCAATCAGCGTTAATTTATCTTCAGCTGATATCGATTGTGAATTGACGTTTCTTCTCTTCTTGTCACCTACAGGTAATTACAATTGACTACAACCACCAATCTATTCTGCTGCACTATATCTATATATGCAAAGCTAATTCTGCTGGGTAATTACAATTGACTACAACCACCAATCTATTCTGCTGCACTATATCTATATATGCAAAGCTAATTCTGCTGGGTAATGCAAATTAAAACATTATTGCATAGTATGTGATTTTGAAGTACTTTTTTAAAGTTTTGAATGATATAGACCCAGTTTAATCTTTGTGGAATGCCTGGTTGTTGTTTTTAAGGTAATTTATTGCCTGGCATTTGAGGGGGTGGGGTGTGGTTACAGATTTCAATTATTGGTTTCACTTGTAATAGTCTTCTACTTAAGTCCAATGGTGTAGGCTGTGCAAAGCCATTTGGCTGTGCATTTATTGATCTAAGCGTGCATTTTTATAAAAGCGTGATAAAATTGACACATAACAGCAGTGTTCAATTAGCGTTCAATCGAAGTGAAAAAGAAGGAAAACAGAAGCACACCAATCTAACAAAACAAAGAAAACTGAAGAACTAATAACAAATGTGAGTCACTTACTCCTCAGATCACTCACCTCCTGATTGTTGCATCTGATTACATAGCACAGAACTACCTTACTTGGACATTTCATAAACCATCCATTTCACCTACAAATGCCTGTATCTGTATTATTGTAATTTTGTTTTTTAAGCACAGCTGCACCAATGCAATTTTACCTGCAAACACTTAAAACATCTAACATAATTACCATTGCTTCTTAAACCTCTCACAATCCTTTCATTTCTTACACTCCAAATACATTTCTGCACCCACTTTATCTACGCTTTTGACTCATTTCATACTAAATCTACACCCCTTGAGCCTACACTGCTTTTCTCACCTGCATTTCTACAATTCTTCTGCTCGGATTCCCTTACAGTCTCCTCTCCTACTTCCACTTTCCCTCAACCTATTTACCTACTCAACACTATGTGAATGCTTTCTTATACTCCCCACATCACTCAGTGTCTACCTAATAATGTATCTTTATCCTTCCCCCCTAGTCTCCTCCACCTCCTCCTCTGTCTCCCCTCCATCCCTCTGTTTCCTTCCCCCACCTTTCCTGTTACCCCACTTTCATTCACCTCTGCCCCATGGTCCTGCTACCCCACAACTCAGCCCTGCTCCCTCTCTCCCTTCCCTGTCACCTCCCCACACCCCCATCCACATCACACTGACCTCCCTCCCTTCCCACCTCCTGCAGTTTCCCCTCCTATCTCAGGCACCCGTACCATCACTACTCTCTCATCCCTGCCCTCAAAGTTAATCCCACCTCATCGCTACAGCAACCCTGAAAATCTAATTCACATCTCTCCCACAAACTCATACCCCCTATCCTGTGCCCTCTGGAATGCCAGATCCGTTTGTAACAAACTGGTCCCCACTCATGACCTTTTCATTTCCAACTCCCTACACCTACTAGCCATTACTGAAACTTGGATTACGCCCTCTGACACTACTTCTGCTGCTGCTCTCTCCGCTGGGGGCCTTACATTCACACACACACCCCGACCTGGGGGTCGCCATGGGGGTGGTGTTGGGGTCCTTTTACCTTCTAGTTACTCCTACCAACTCATACCACCAGAACCATCCCTTATATTCTCTACATTTGAGGTCCACTCCATATGTCTCTTCCAACCAGTCCATCTTAGAGTAGCTGTCATTTACCGCCCCCCTGGCACTGCTTCCAAATTCATCGACAACTTTGCTTCCTGGCTTCCTCACTTCCTCTCTTCTGACATTCCCACCATTATCCTAGGCGATTTCAACATCCCTTTTGACATCCCCACACAATCCCCTGCCTCTAAACTCCTTAACCTCACCTCTTCACTTGGTCTCCCCCAGTGGACCTCCTCACCCTCCCATGTGAATGGGAGCTCACTGGATCTGGTCTTCACTCACCGCTGTGATATTTCTGATTTTTCCAACTCCCCATTTCCCCTCTCTGACCACCACCTGCTCTCCTTCAACCTATCTCTCTCGACTTCCCCATCTCAACCTCCTAAGGCTACCATCACTAAGCGTAACATTGAAGCTATTGACACCACATTCCTTTCCTCCCTGTTTGACTCACTTCTCTCTCCTATTCTCTCTCTCTCTCTCTCATGCCCTGAACAAGCCACTTCCACATACAATGCTTGCCTTACTTCTGCTCTTGACTCTGTTGCTCCACCAACCACTGTTCACCCTCGCAAATTAACACCTCAACCCTGGCACACCAAATGCACCAGATATCTGCAAAAATGCTCACGTACTGCTGAGCGACACTGGAGGAAATCACGCTCTAAGGCAGACTTCCTCCATTTCAAACTTATGCTCTCATCCTTCAGTGCTGCCCTTTCTCTTGCTAAACAGTCATACTTCAAGAACCTCATCTCCTCCCAGTCTTCCAACCCCCGGCGCCTCTTTGCCACTCTCAACTCACTCCTCTGTCCACCTCCACCTCGTCTCCCTTCCTCACTCTCTGCTCTTGACTTTGCCACTTACTTCACATCCAAAATTGACTCCATACGTCAGGACATCACATCACACCAGACTATCAGTAACCAGCCTTCTCCCATCCCTTACCAACCCTCCCCATCCCTCGCACCAACTCTGTCATCTTTCTCCCATGCATCTGGAGAGGAAGTCATGGCCCTCATTCGTTCCTGTCCCCTCACCACCTCCCCACTTGACCCTATCCCCTCCCGCCTCCTCTGCCACATCTCTTCTTCTGCTTGTTCCCATCTTTCCCACCTTCTCAATCTCTCCCTCTCATCAGGCACTGTCCCCTCTGCCTTCAAGCACGCTCTCATCTCTCCTATTCTTAAAAAACCTACCCTTGATCCAAACACTCTCTCCAACTACCGACCCATCTCTCTTCTCCCTTTTGCCTCCAAACTCCTTGAGCGTATTGTCTACAACCGCCTTACTTCCTTTCTTTCCTCACACTCACTGCTTGACCCATTCCAGTCTGGCTTCCGTCCTCTCCACTCTACTGAAACTGCCCTTACAAAAGTATGCAATGACCTCCATGCTGCTAAATCTAAGGGACACTACTCTCTACTTATTCTACTTGATCTCTCTGCTGCTTTTGACACTGTGGACCATCCTCTCCTACTGCAAATCCTTCACTCCATTGGTCTGCGTAACACTGCCCTCTCTTGGTTGTCGTCATACCTTTCTGACCGTTCATTCTCTGTCTCCTCTCATGACTCCACCTCCCCCTCACTTCCACTAACTGTAGGGGTACCCCAAGGTTCTGTCCTTGGTCCTCTTCTCTCTCTATACGTCCTCACTAGGTAAGCTCATTAGTTCTTTTGGTTTCCAATATCATCTCTATGCTGATGACACTCAAATCTATCTTTCCTCTCCAGACCTCTCCCCTACTCTCCTCACTCGTATCTCCAACTGTCTCTCTGCTATCTCTTCCTGGATGTCCCAGCGCTTTCTTAAACTTAACATGTCTAAGACAGAGCTGATCATCTTCCCTCCCTCCCGCATAACCTCACCTCCTACAATCTCATTATCTATTGATGGCACTATTATCTCCTCTACCCCCCAAGTGCGCTGTCTTGGAGTAATCCTTGATTCCTCCCTCTCCTTCAAACCACACATTCAGCACCTCTCACAAACCTGCCGTTTTCATCTAAAAAATATTTCCAGGATCAGACCCTTTCTGACCCAGGATGCTACTAAGACTCTTATCCACTCACTGGTCATCTCCAGACTGGACTACTGTAATCTCCTCCTGACTGGCATTCCTGACAAATACCTCTCTCCACTCCAATCTATCCTCAATGCTGCTGCCCGGCTCATTTTCCTCACCAAATGCACTACGTCCAACTCTCCTCTCTTACTAGTCCTTCACTGGCTCCCCTTCCCTTTCAGAATCCATTTCAAGCTTCTCACACTTGCTTACAAAACCCTCACCCACTCCTCTCCCATCTACATCTCTGATCTTATCTCGCTTTACACTCCCACCCGTCCTCTTCGCTCTGCTAATGCACGTCGACACTCCTGCCTACGGATTACTTCCTCCCACTCCTACCTCCAAGATTTCTCACGTGCTGCACCACTTCTCTGGAATTCCCTACCTCTCCCCCTCAGACTCTCCACCTCTCTACAAAACTTCAAATGGGCTCTCAAGACCCACTTCTTCACCAAACCCAGCCAAATCTCATCCTAAACCTCTGTTCCACGCTCTCTATGTACCCCATCTGTCTCACCCCTGTCTGTCTACCCCTCCCCTTTAGAATGTAAGCTCTCATGAGCAGGGCCCTCTTCCCTCATGTGCTTACTCTTTTCTTACTTTAATAATCTTCAGCTGCACCAAATCCAGCAGTCTTCTGCCACCTGATACTTATTCCAGTGTCATCTGCTGATGTAGCTATGTTTATTTACCCTGTACTTGTCCTATATTGTCATCAACTGTAAAGGTGTGTACACACGGTAAGATATTTTCTTCCGATTCTGACTATATAGTCAGAATCGGAAGAAAAGATAGTGCAGATCGCAAGGTGACAGTCACCTTGCGATCCCGATCCGATGCGCGGCCCCGCGCGGTCGGCATCGGCAGAAAAAATAGGCTGTGCAGGCAAGTCAATCCTGGCTATCTCTATAGAAGAGATAGTCAGGATTGACATCGCACATAGCCAGCATCGCAAGCACACTCATTATGTGCTTGCGATACTGGCTAAGTGCCGACCCGGCCCCCTGTCGCACGGTGAGAATCGGATAAGTCCGAATCTCACCGTGTGTATGCACCCTAAGTTGCTGTTTTCCTGTTTGATTATTTGTTTATGTACTCTGTAATTTGGTGCTGCGGAACCCTTGTGGCGCCATATAAATAAAGGATAATAATAATAAATAATATAATATATAGCAGTACGGTACAGTAGGCCACTGCTCTACCTACCTCTGTGTCGTCAAGTATACTATCCATCCATACCTGTGGTGCATTTTAGAAAAAAAACATATCTCGGCAGAGCAATCTATATATCCATCATTTTTCAGACAGCAACAGTGGGTATTGTAATAGTCACCCAATCCATCACTTTTATAGGGTTACATGCATCCACATGCTACAGCCTGTCTCAATAATTTTACTGTCACGGTGTGTGTGTTTGTGTTTTTATTTGGGTATTTTTTGTTGTTGTAGAACTACAGGTACCAGCGAGCCCGTTATTTCCCCGCCTGCTGGTACTTGAGGTTCTCCAAGTACCAGCAAGTGGGGGAGGCTTGCTGGGCCTTGTAGTTCCACAACAAAAAAACAATATTCTTTTTTTACACATATGGCTATCAGCCCGGCACCCACCACCCAGGGGTGCTGGGGACAGCCTCGGGCTTCACCCCTGACCCTTGGGTGCCTCGAGGGGAGTAACCTCTTGATTTAAGGGATCCCCACTCCTCCAGGGAACCCCGGCCAGGGGTGACTAGTTGGAGGGGTAATGCCAGGGCCGCAGGGACCTACATAAAAGTGTCCCCTGGCTGTGGCATTATCTCTCTGGCTAGTGGAGCCCGGTGCTGGTTTTAAAAATATGGGGGACCCCTACATCTTTTGTCCCACGTATTTTTGGAACCAGGACCCGTCTAAGAGCCCGGTGCTGGTTGTCTAAATACGGGGAACCTCTGTCCAATTTTCCCCCCAGTATTTAAATAACCAGGACCGGCTCAAAGAGGCTGGTTATATTAAGGAGGGGGGACCTCACACATTTTTTTTAACCCATTCAGACCCTTCTCCTTTAAGTTAATGGAAGCCCTGGACAACAAAATTGCATTCATGTCCTCCTCCCTCACCCTTCCCAGTCCCAAACACTCATTTTTTTTCTTTAAAAATGTATAATATATCACAAGAACAATGAGCAGGCAGGCAGCGGGCATTGGCGGCATCGGACTGAGATAGAAATTAGTGGTGGAGGGCTGGGTCAGTTGATTGTGGGAGAGTTTGTAAGCCATTGGCGGTGGCAGTGGGTATCGGCTCAGAGGCAGTAGCGGGCATTGGCTAAGGGTCATCGGCAGGATTCGGCGGACATTATGGCTGTAGTGCCTCACTAGCCACTGACCTCACCGCACGCCACTGTGGGACAGATGTAACATGCAGAGAGAGGTAGATTTTGGGAGAAGGAATGTCCTAGCATAACTGTTAATTGCAGTGTAATACTGTAATTCAACTGTGCAGCATTTGTGGCTAAATGTCAAAGAAGCCAGTATTTACCCTGCATGCAAAACAATAAATGTATTTGCACATACCTCCCAACTAACCCAATTTTTGCAGGACAGTCACTTTTTTTGGGAATGTCCAGCTAACCCAAATACCCCCCCCCCCCAGTGTCCCATAGTCATGGGGAAGGGGGGGGGTGGAAGGCTCCCTGTAGCTTGTTGCTCTGCAAATATGCACATTGTGGGTAATTCAGACCTGATCGCTAGGGTGTGTTTTTTGCATCCCTGTGATCAGGTGGTTGCCGCCTACAGCGGAAGGGAAAATTTGCTGTGCAGGTGTGTGATCACATGTGCACAAGAGCTGCACAGCTCAGCACTTACTCAGCCATTGAGGTGACGTCACAAATCCTCCCACAAAACGCCGGGTCCCTCCAGTGTTTTTCCGGACACTCCCTAGAAACATTCAGTTGCCACCCACACAAACACCCTCTTCTTGTCAATCTTCTTGTGATCTCCGGACCGTCGCACCTACGCATTGTGGCGCATACGCATGTGCAGTGCAGACCTGATTGCCCGCTGGGTGAAAATAAATTGAAGCGATCTGGTCTGAATAAGCCCCAATGTCTATTCACGGGAGACAGAGGGGCTGGGGCATGGTCAGCAGCTCACAGAGCACCTATAATGACAAAAATGGGAGACATGGCTCATGATCGCGATATACCTGCGAAGGTACGCCCTCTATTGATTGACAGGCAGAGGCATTCGCATTTTCTGCGGGGCACCCGGAGAAAATGTAGGCACATGCACAGGATGGACCCTGCGTATATGCCCCCATCCTCTTCATAGTTTTTGGGGTTGGAACGAGCAGTGTGAAAACATCAATCGATGGGGGTAATTCCAAGTTGATCGCAGCAGGAATTTTGTTAGCAGTTGGGCAAAACCATGTGCACTGCATTTACGAACAGATGATTTTTTATATAAATATTAAAATGTTAGTAAATGTGTGTTTTTTTCAACCTGGAAGCCCAACATCGATTAAGATCGATCTTAAATAGACCCCTGGGTTTTAAGGATAACCATGGTTGAGTCCAATAATTAATTCACATTGACCGAAGTTCTAATTAAGTAGTGATGTGCACCGGAAATTTTTCGGGTTTTGGTTTTGGGTTCGGTTCCGCGGCCGTGTTTTGGGTTCGGACGCGTTTTGGCAAAACCTCACCGAAATTTTTTTGTCGGATTCGGGTGTGTTTTGGATTTGGGTGTTTTTTTCAAAAAACCCTAAAAAACAGCTTAAATCATAGAATTTGATGGTCATTTTGATCCCATAGTATTATTAACCTCAATAACCATAATTTCCACTCATTTTCAGTCTTTTTTGAACACCTCACAATATTATTTTAATTGGTATTTGGTACCGGGGACACAGTACCTCAATCAAGTCTATAGTTGGCTCTGAAATCAGCATTAAACTGGATCCACACTTAGATTATCTGTCCAATTTTTTTTTCTAGTTGAAACAAAATTATGCTAATATGTGGCAGCAAATGACAATTGACCATTTGCTCCCAAACACTGGAAAACATCCAAAAATGGTCATTTAGATAAATTGGTTAAATCCATTTCATTTAGCTAATTTATCCAAACTACCTTTATTGTATCTTTGTGGGTGAATGATGTGTGGGTCAGTGTTGAGGGTGGTGGAGGAGATGGGTAATAGGCACAGCAGGGTGTGGACAGTCAAATAGTGTGCTTAGAAGTGCAGATAAATAGGGATATCTAATAATTCACCCACTATTCTATAGAATTATTAGATATCCCTATTTATCTGCATTACTCACCTAACACTCAGCATTTATCTACATGCTGATGCTATTCATAGCACTTAGCTTGCAAGTATTTTACCCATAAGGAGACACATTAGATGTTCCCTCTCTTTTCATTAAAGACGTCCCCAGCAACCATCCTGTACTATACTACAACAGGAATAATTACTGTGGGGGATTATACCATTTGATCTGAAATAAAGGAAAAATATTGTGGAAAGAGTGCTGTAAGTGTATGATATGTAGAACTATTGCCAGGTTCTGACATTTGTCAAGTGAATTACTAATATACATTCAACTAATATTACATAGTGTCCAGTAATTCAGTATCAGACTAATTGATATAGTCAATTTGGATCAATAATAAAGACACAACACAGGTAGCGAACCTTGATATTAATAAATGTATTTCCATTTATTATATATGGTAATTACATTATACAAACTTATTGTACTTTATTTCGTGTTTAGACAATTTTAACGAATTTATTAAAAGTTAATTTTTAAATCATCATTTGTGCGCCAGCAAAAGAGACATTCTTTTCTCTTCTCCTTTCCTGCATAACATTACTTGTCTCTGGTAGCACCCCCGAACGTCCTACAATTAATATTTAATATAACTGATGGACATTTATTGGGGCCTCTTCATACAAATATTTAGAATTTAATAGCTGGTGCAGAAAACATCCCCTTCCCCCCATTCCCTGTATATCTGGATTCACCAAGGAAATGCTGATACTGACTCCAAGAAGAAAGGGAGTCTCTTCCCTATGAAGGTGAAGCCTTGTTTGGCGACGGCCTAGTTAATTTGATCTCGGCAGCTCCCGCAGGTAAGTCAACCTTCTTGCACTATGTTCCCTCTCAACGGATAAAGACGCATCATTATCTGATGCAGTCATTTCGGCCCAATAGATATGCAAGAAGTTAAGATTCCCCTTTCTTTGCAGGTAGAGGAAGGAGAAGAGGGAAGAGGTCTGTAGCCTCTTCAAGATTGCAGGAGCAGAGATTGTCCTCTGCTTCTGCCAAATCCACTGCATGACGCTAGGGCTTTCTTGCAGGAGCCCGCACCAGTGGGGGCACGTCTAAAACTCTTCAGTCAGTTCTGGATTCATTCGGACCTGGACTCGTGGGTTTTATAAATAGTGTCCCAAGGGTACAAACTGGGGTTTCAAGACGTTCCCCCTCACCGATTGTTCAAATCAGCCTTAGTCAGCAGGGAGAAGGTTTTTATTCAAGCCGCTTCGTGGTCCCGAAGCCGGACTGCTCAGTCAGACCAATCTGAAATCTGAAATCCCTCAATTTCTACCTAAAGAAATTCAATTTCAAGATGGAATCTCTCACGGTAGTGATCTCCAGTCCAGAGGAAGGAGATTTCATGGTTTTGGTAAACTTAAAGGATGCCTACTTACATGTTCCCATTTAGCCACTGCATCAAGCTACCTGAGGTTTGCAATTCAGGATTGTCATTACTAATTTCAGACGTTGCCATTTGGTCTGTCCACGGCTCCGAGGATTTTCACCAGGGTGATGGCGGAAATGATGGTTCTCCTTCGCAAGCAAGGAGTCACAATTATCCCGTACTTGGATGTTCTCCTGATAAAGGCGAGATCCAGGGACCAGTTGTTGCAAAACATTGCACTCTCCCTGACAGTTCTTCAACAACATGGTTGGCTCCTAAACTTGCCAAAATCGCAGTTGGTCCCAATGACGCGGTTGTTGTTTTTGGGAGTGATACTGGACACAGAAGAAGAGGTTTTCCTCCAGTGGAAAGGCTATGGAGATCCAGAGTCTGGTCAAACAAATTCTGAAACCAGCAAGAGTGTTAATCCATCAATGCATTCGGTTGCTGGGGAAAATGGTTTTGGCCTACGAGGCCATTCAGTTTGGCAGGTTCCATGCCAGAGTGTTCCAGTGGGACCAGTTGGACAAGTGGTCCGGATCCCACTTACACATGCACCGGAGGATAATCCTGTCTTCCAAGACCAGAATCTCACTCCATTGGTGGCTGCACAGTTCTCACCTCCTAGAGGGTCGATGGTTCGGGATCCAGGACTGGATCCTAGGGACCACGGATGCAACCCTTTCAAGGTGGGGAGCAGTCACACAGGGGTAAAACGTCCAAGGAAGATGGTCAAGTCAGGAAAGTTGTCTCCACATAAATGTTCTGGAGTTAAAGGCCATTTAATAACAGCAGACACAGTACACACTGGGACGGGTGCCCAGCATCCTCTACGGACTAAGAGAAAAGGATTTACCGGTAGGTATTAAAATTCTAGTTTCTCTAATGTCCTAGAGTATGCTGGGGACTCCGTAAGGACCATGGGGATAGACGGGCTCCGCAGGAGACATGGGCACTTTAAGAAAGACTTTAGTTCTGGGTGTGCACTGGCTCCTCCCTCTATGCCCCTCCTCCATACCTCAGTTTGATACTGTGCCCAGTTGAGACTGGGTGCTTTTCAGGAGCTCTCCTGAGCTTTCTGACAGAAAGTATTTTGTTAGGTTTTTAATTTTCAGGGAGCACTGCTGGCAACAGACTCCCTGCATCGAGGGACTGAGGGGAGAGAAGCAGCCCTACTCTCTGAGTTGCAAGGTCCTGCTTCTTAGGCTACTGGACACCATTAGCTCCAGAGGGATTGGTACGCAGGATCTCACCCTCGCCGTCCGTCCCAGAGCCGCGCCGCCGTCCCCCTCGCAGATTCAGAAGATAGAAGCCGGGTGAGTATGAGAAGAAAAGAAGACTTCAGAGGCGGCAGAAGAGTTCATGATCTTCACTGAGGTAACGCACAGCACTGCAGCTGTGCACCATTGCTCCCATACACCTCACATACTCCGGTCACTGTAAGGGTGCAGGGCGCAGGGGGGGCGCCCTGGGGAGCAATATAAACCTCTTTTTGGCAAAAATATAACATATATACAGCTGGGCACTGTATATGTATGAGCCCCTGCCAATTTTACAGTTTAAGCGGGACAGAAGCCCGCCGCCGAGGGGGCGGGGCTTCTCCCTCAGCACTCACCAGCGCCATTTTTTCTCCACAGCACCGCTGAGAGGAAGCTGCCCGGACTCTCCCCTGCTTATACCATGGTAGACAAGAGGGTTGAAAAGAGAGGGGGGGGGGCACATAATTCGGGTCAAATGACATACAGCAGCGCTACTGGACAAACATTAAGTTACTGTGTTATTCCTGGGTTATATAGCGCTGGGGGGTGTGCTGGCATACTCTCTCTCTCTGTCTCTCCAATGGGCCTTGTGGGGAAACTGTCTTCAGAAAAAGCATTCCCTGTGTGTGTGTGTGGTGTGTCGGTACACGTGTGTCGACATGTCTGAGGAAGAAGGCTATATTAGAGAGGAGCGGGAGCAAATGAATGTGGTGTCTCCGCCGACACCTGATTGGATGGATATGTGGAATGTTTTAAATGCTAGTGTAAACTCATTGCACAAAAGATTAGACAAGGCTGAAGCTTTGGGACAGTCAGGGTCTCAACCCATGCCTGATCCTATGTCGCAGGGACTGTCAGGGTCTCATAAGTGCCCACTATCCCAGATTGTTGACACAGATACCGACACGGATTCTGACTCCAGTGTCGATTACGTTGATGCAAAGTTACAGCCAAAATTGGCAAAATCCATTCGATATAGGATTATGGCAATAAAAGATGTTTTGCACATCACAGAGGAACCCCCTGTCCCTGACAAGAGGGTACATATGTACAAGGGAAAGAAGCCTGAGGTAACCTTTCCCCCCTCACACGAGCTGAACGAGTTATGTGAAAAAGCTTGGGAATCTCCAGATAAAAGACTGCAGATTTCCAAAAGGATTCTTATGGCGTATCCTTTCCCATCAACGGATAGGTTACGATGGGAATCCTCCCCTAGGATGGACAAAGCATTAACACTGGAAAATCAAATTTTTTACCTTATGTTCCCTCACAGCATAAGAAAGCTCTGCATTATCAAATGCAGTCCTTTCGGTCACAAAGAAACAAGAAAGTGCGAGGTGCGTCCTTTCTTGCCGGAAGTAGGGGCAGAGGAAAAAAGATGCACAACACAGCTAGCTCCCAGGAACAGAAGTCCTCCCCGGCCTCTACAAAATCCACTGCATGACGCTGGGGCTCCACTGGCGGAGTCCGGCCCATGTGATGTCATGCAGCCGCTCTGACCACGCCTCCTGTTTCTCCGTTGCCGACCCAATATTGAAACCCTGCCCCCGCACCGCTCCATCTCCGACTTGGAAATGGAGTGTTGTTGACCCCCCTCCCCCCCCCCTGCACCGATTGACAGGCAGAGGCGATCACATTATCTGCAGGCGGATGCGTATGCTCTTAGCAATTTTTGCAGTTGGATTGCTTATTGCGATTGCAATCCAACCTGAATCAGGCCCTATTACCTATCACAATGCACTGCGGGTAGTACAAAATGGGGTTAATATAGGAGAAAAACCCCCAGAGCTGTGCTCCTTAACTGTCCCTGGTGGCTAGTGGAGCAGCTGCCCAGTAATCAGTGTCCACGCCAGTGCGCACACAGCCCGCCCCCTACAGCCACGCTGGATCACGGTATAAAGTGGGCACAGAAGCCCCTTACCACCCTTTCATCAGCGGCCTCGTGATCCCGGAGGGCGGTGTGTGTGTGACTGACCTTAGGAAGAAACCGGAGCCTCCGCTGCAGTGACCCAGCAACCGGGGCACTGGAGTATACTGTGCCGCTGGGAGTGATGGAGCTGCAGTAAATATGTCTATTAGACCTAGCCTGCTGCAGCCCTTGTAGATTCTTATTAAAAAAGTTCTTCTTTTCTTGTCAAAATTAATAGCTAAGAATAGGATGCCTGAGGCAGCCCCCTGTTAAGTGGCCTGCTACTGAAGGCACCAACTACAAACTGAGCTCCCTGTTCATGGAAGCGAGGTTATAGAGGAGGGGGCGCTGAGTATCTTGTGAACAGTCAAAAGCTTTGAGCTTGTTGGTGCCTCAGATCAAGATCCTACTCTACACCCCAATATGAATCCTTGTATAGTCCAGTGTACCCCACAGAAGAAAAAAATGTGTCACAACCATTGGCAGCAACATAAGAATAGCTGCTGATGGGCACAATTGAGAAAGGAAGGGGGGGAAACATTTGAATCCAGCACATATATGTAATTCGAATATGTAATTTGTACCTTCCTACTTTAAAATGTAATGGATGAACCTCACCCTGCGAGAACTATCTTCATGATCAAGAGATCTCATATGCAAGATAAGTATGTGTTGGGATAGGGCTGTGGAGGGAGGCTGCTCGGGCACACCCCCGTCAAGTTAAGGAGATTCAACTGAGGAAGCACAAGGGAACTCTCATCTGGGGACAACAACTGCAGGGAGAACACATTTTCAGATGAATGTGGGAGGGCAGAAGGCTGCCTAATACTGAAGCACCCCCAAACAACAAACCAAATGCAACAACTAGTGCAAGCATTCCTGGGGGAAGGCCTGCAGCAGATGGATCCAATAACAGCTCCAGATTTGCTCTACAAGACAAGTAAAAGGTTGTGAGCCCTGCAGCACCACCTGTACTTTGCATACACACATATAGGACAGCATCTCTTATATGCCCAAGGGTCAATAAAATAGTATCCTTATCTAGGGTATCCATCCCCTCAGATAAGGTATCCGTCCATGCTGCTACAGCACTACACACCCAGGCCGACGCAATTGCCGGTCTGAGTAAGGTACCCGAATGTGTATAAATGGACTTCAGGGTTATCTCCTGTTTGCGGTCAGCAGACTCTTTGAGGGTAGCCGTATCCTGGGACGGGAGGGCTACCTTCTTGTATAAGCGTGTTAATGCTTTGTCCACCCTAGGGGAGGATTCCCATCTTAACCTATCCATTGATGGGAAAGGATACGCCAAAAGAATCCTTTTGGAAATCTGCAGTCTTTTATCTGGAGATTCCCAGGCTTTTTCACATAACTCGTTCAGCTCGTGTGAGGGGGGAAAGGTTACCTCAGGCTTCTTTCCCTTGTACTTATGTACCCTCTTGTCAGGGACAGGGGGTTCCTCTGTGATGTGCAAAACATCTTTTATTGCCATAATCCTATATCGAATGGATTTTGCCAATTTTGGCTGTAACTTTGCATCATCGTAATCGACACTGGAGTCAGAATCCGTGTCAGTATCTGTGTCAACAATCTGGGATAGTGGGCGCTTATGAGACCCTGACAGTCCCTGCGACATAGGATCAGGCATGGGTTGAGACCCTGACTGTCCCAAAGCTTCAGCCTTGTCTAATCTTTTGTGCACTGAGTTTACACTAGCATTTAAAACATTCCACATATCCATCCAATCAGCTGTCGCAGAGACACCACATTAATTTGCTCCCGCTCCTCTCTAATATAGCCTTCTTCCTCAGACATGTCGACACACGTGTACCGACACACCACAAACACAGGGAATGCTTTTTCTGAAAACAGTTTCCCCACAAGGCCCTTTGGAGAGACAGAGAGAGAGAGTATGCCAGCACACACCCCAGCGCTATATAACCCAGGAATAACACAGTAACTTAATGTTTGCCCAGTAGTGCTGCTGTATGTAATTTGCGCCGAATTATGTGCCCCCCCCCCTCTTTTCAACCCTCTTGTCTACCGTGGTTTCAGCAGGCGAGAGTCTGGGGAGCTGCCTCAGCGGTGCTGTGGAGAAAAAATGGCGCTGGTGAGTGCTGAGGGAGAAGCCCCGCCCCCTCGGCGGCGGGCTTCTGTCCCGCTTAAACTGTAAAATTGGCGGGGGCTCATACATATATACAGTGCTCAGCTGTATATATGTTATATTTTTGGCAAAAAGAGGTTTATTTATTGCTGCCCAGGGCGCCCTGCACCCTTACAGTGACCAGAGTATGTGAGGTGTATGGGAGCAATGGCGCACAGCTGCAGTGCTGTGCGTTACTTCAGTGAAGATCATGAAGTCTTCTGCCACCGCTGAAGTCTCTTTTCTTCTCATACTCACCCGGCTTCTATCTTCCGGCTCTGCGAGGGGGACTGCGGCGCGGCTCTGGGACGGACGGCGAGGGTGAGATCCTGCGTACCAATCCCGCTGGAGCTAATGGTGTCCCGTAGCCTAAGAAGCAGGACCTTGCAACTCAGAGAGTAGGGCTGCTTCTCTCCCCTCAGTCCCTCGATGCAGGGAGTCTGTTGCCAGCAGTGCTCCCTGAAAATTAAAAACCTAACAAAATACTTTCTGTCAGAAAGCTCAGGAGAGCTCCTGAAAAGCACACAGTTTCCACTGGACACAGTATCAAACTGAGGTATGGAGGAGGGGCATAGAGGGAGGAGCCACTGCACACCCAGAACTAAAGTCTTTCTTAAAGTGCCCATGTCTCCTGCGGAGCCCGTCTATCCCCATGGTCCTTACGGAGTCCCCAGCATCCTCTAGGACGTTAGTGAAAATAGGATTTTAATACCTACCGGTAAATCCTTTTCTCTTAGTCCGTAGAGGATGCTGGGCACCCATCCCAGTGCGTACTGTGTCTGCAGTTATTAAATGGCCCTTAACTCCAGAACATTTATGTGGAGACAACTTTCCCGACTTGACCATCTTCCTTGGATGTTTTCCCCCTGTGTGACTGCTCCCCAGCCTCGGAGGGTTGCATCCGTGGTCCCTAGGATCCAGTCCTGGATCTCGAACCATCGCCCCTCTAGGAGGTGAGAACTGTGCAGCCGCCAATGGAGTGATATTCTGGTCTTGGAAGACAGGATTATCCTCCGGTGCATGTGTAGGTGGGATCCGGACCACTTGTCCAACAGGTCCCACTGGAACACTCTAGCATGGAACCTGCCAAACTGAATGGCCTCGTAGGCCGCTCCCATCTTCCCCAGCAACCGAATGCATTGATGGATTAACACTCTTGCTGGTTTCAGAATTTGTTTGACCAGACTCTGGCTCTCCATAGCCTTTCCACTGGAAGAAAACCTCTTATGTGTCGAGTATCACTCCCAAAAACAACAACCGCGTCATTGGGACCAACTGCGATTTTGGCAAGTTTAGGAGCCAACCATGTTGTTGAAGAACTGTCAGGGAAAGTGCAATGTTTTGCAACAACTGGTCCCTGGATCTCGCCTTTATCAAGAGATCATCCAAGTACAGGATAATTGTGACTCCTTGCTTGCGAAGGAAAACCATCATTTCCGCCATCACCCTGGTGAAAATCCTCGGAGCCGTGGACAGACCAAACGGCAACGTCTGAAATTGGTAATGACAATACTGAATTGCAAACCTCAGGTAGCTTGATGCAGTGGCTAAACGGAACATGTAAGTAGGCATCCTTATGTCTACCAAAACCATGAAATCTCCTTCCTCCGGACTGGAGATCCCTACCCTGAGAGATTCCATCTTGAAATTGAATTTCTTTAGGTAGAAATTGAGGGATTTCAGATTTCAGATTGGTCTGACTGAGCCTTCCGGCTTCGGGACCACGAAGAGGCTTGAATAAAAGCCTTCTCCCTGCTGACTAAGGCCGATTTGAACAATCGGTGAGGGGGAACATCTTGAAACCCCAGTTTGTACCCTTGGGACACTATTTGTAAAACCCACGAGTCCAGGTCCAAATTAATCCAGAACTGACTGAAGTGTTTTAGACGTGCCCCCACTGGTGTGGGCTCCTGCAAGAGAGCCCCAGCGTCATGCAGTGGATTTGGCAGAAGCAGAGGACGATCTCTGCTCCTGCGATCTTGAAGAGGCTACAGCCCTCTTCCCTCTTCTCCTTCCTCTACCTGCAAAGAAAGGGGAATCTTAACTTCTTGCATATCTATTGGGCCAAAATGACTGCGTTAGATAATGATGCGTCTTCATCCGTTGAGAGGGAACATAGGGCAAGAAGGTTGACTTACCTGCGGGAGCTGCCGAGATCAAATTAACTAGGCCGTCGCCAAACAAGGCTTCACCTTCATAGGGAAGAGACTCCCTTTCTTCTTGGAGTCAGCATCAGCATTCCCTTGGTGAATCCACAATGCCCTCCTATCCGAGACTGCCATGAAATTGGCCCGTGAACTCAAGAGTCCTATATCCCTTGCAGTCGTAAGTATGCTGCAGTGTCCTTGATTTGATCCAACGTAAGGAGCATCCCATGTCTCCAGGATATCTATATCGGATGACAAGGTATTCGACCAATTCTTGAATACTACTACTCACCCATGCGCATGTAATGGCAGGTCTAAGTAATGTACCCGTGGTTACATAACTAGAAATAATGTAGCTTCCTGCATACGATCCGCTGGATTTGTGACAGGGCCCCGTGCAGAACAGGGGGTGATTCCCACTTTATTCTGTCCGTGGCAGGAAATGAATAAACAACCGGAAACCTTTTGGGGATTTGAAACCATCTTGACGAGCTGGCCCAGACTTTCTCAAACAGAGATGGAGGAACCTTACATCAGCTTTCATTATATATCTATATATACATACATATAGACCCCTTTGTCAGGAACAGCAGGGTCCTCGGTGATGTTAATATGTCCTTAATATCCACAATCATGTACTGAATGCTCCTTGCCAATATTGGATCTAATCAGGAAATATTATGGTCGACATAGGAATCAGTATCCGAGTCAGTATCAGTGTGTAGTAACTGGGCAAAATAACATTTTTGCGGGGCCTGAGGGAAAAGAAGCATAGCCATGAACATCACATCTTTTCTCTACGTCTGTGTCTGGGACACAGATTTATCCAACCTCACTCTGATATTACTGAAACTTTCACCCAGTCAGTTATTGGTGGTGCCAACAGGGCCACCATCATATGTCTGCATTCCTAATATAGTTTCCTCTTGGGAAAAACATTCAGCCACCGACATGTTGACACACATGTACCAAGTACCCACAGACACATCGGCTTATGGGGGATAGACCTACAGTAAATCTGTCAGAGGGACAGATGGGATTTTTCAGCTCACAACCCAGCGTCAAAAGTACACAGTCTGGGAAATAATAAACTCTATAGTGATAGACTTGTAACGCTCTATAGATGTGCTGGTGAGGTGAGGAAGAAGCCCCGCCGCTGTAATGGCACGCTTCTGTCCCGCTCAGAAACAAATAATTAATTACGCTGGTGGGGTAAGGACAGTGCCCAGGCACTAATGTCCACTTTTGCCAGCCTTTTGTGAGGAATTTATGCTGCCCAGGGTGCCCCCCTTCCCCCCCAACGCCCTGCACCCTGCAGTGCCTGTGTTTGTGTGGGAGCATGGCGCACAGCATTCCGCTCGCTGCGTGGTACCTCAGAATGCCATCTGTTCTTCTGCTACTC
Source organism: Pseudophryne corroboree (assembly GCF_028390025.1). NCBI lineage: Eukaryota > Metazoa > Chordata > Amphibia > Anura > Myobatrachidae > Pseudophryne > Pseudophryne corroboree. Next base: position 29,165 of record NW_026967724.1, read on the forward strand.
GCCTGTCTTCTGACTTCTGGCTCTGTAAGGGGGTGACGGCAGGCTACGAGAGTGGGCATCTAGGCGTACCCAGCGATCAGCACCCTCAGGAGCTAATGGTGTCCTGTCAGCCAGAAGTAGAGCCATTGAACTCACTAGAAGTTGGTCATACTTCTCTCCCCTAAGTCCCACGAAGCAGGGAGACTGTTGCCAGCAGCCTCCCTGAAAATAAGAAAAACTAACATAAGTCTTTTCAGAGAAACTCAGTAGAGCTCCCCTGTAGTGCATCCAGTCTCACTGGGCACAATTCTAAAACTGGAGTCTGGAGGAGGGGCATAGAGGGAGGAGACAGTTCACACCCTTTGAAAGTCTTAAAGTGCCCATGTCTCCTGCGGATCCCGTCTATACCCCATGGTTCTTAATGTGATCCCAGCATCCTCTAGGACGTATGAGAAAACAAATAACGCACACACGAGGAAAGAACAAAGGAAGCTATAAGGAGGGGAGGGGAGGGGGGGGGTATGGTAAGGTAGTAAAGGCATATTGGATAAACTACAACCTTATACATATTCATTAATGTACCAGTAGTTAGAAGTAGAAGAGCTCTAACAGAAACCACAAAGCTTATCTAAAGCCACACCACACTGGATATGCCCAATCTCATTTGATCTTTGAAGCAAAGCAGTATTGGACTTTGTTACTACCAAGCAGTCTCCCATCCATGTATTATCAGATTCTTCAGGTGTTTTTAAACTACCAACACCCTTTTCTTGGTACATTTAATTTTTACACGTATTCTTTTATGTACCAGAAGTTAGAAGTAGAAAAGCTCTAACAGAAACCACCAGCTCATCTACAGCCACAGCACACTGGATTTGCCCAATCTCTCCTGATCATGGAAGCTGAGCAGTGTTGGTCCTGGTTTTAGTACTTGGATGGGAGACCACCAGGAAATACCAGGAGCTGTGTGTATTTTTACAATACCAACACCGTTCTCTTGATGCATTCCATTTTGAAACATTGGGGCAGATCTATTAAGCCTGGTGAACTGATAAAGTGCAAGGTGATAAAGTACCAGCCAGTCAGCTCCTAACTGTCATTTTTCAAACCCAGCCTGTGACATGGCAATTAGGAGCTGATTGGCTGGTACTTTATCACCATGCAAATTATCATTCCACCAGGTTTAATAAATCGGCCGCTTATTCATTTATGTACTAGTAGTTAGAAGTAGAAGAACTCTAACAGAAACCACTAAGCTCATCTACAGCCACACCACACTGTATATGCCCAATATCACCTGATCTTAGGCCTGGTTTGTTCTTGGATGTGAGACCACCTGGGAATACCAGGTGCTGTAGGTAGTTTTATACTACCAACACCGTTCTCTTGATGCATTCTATTTTGAAACTTATTCATTGATGTAGAAGTTAGAAACAGCAAAAATCATCTACAGCCGCATCACACTGGATATGTCCAATCTCATCTGATGTTGGAAGCTAAGCAGTGTTGTGCCTGGTTAGTTTTTGGATTTCAGGTCCTGCCTTCTGGTTTGGCCACGGCACCTCGGAAATTCACCAAGGTCATGGCCGTGATGACGACCCTTCACCATCGGTGGACCAGGGAGGAATCTCTCCTCCCGATAAACATTCTGGAATTGCGGGCAGTGTTCAATTCATTGATACTGGCCCTGCCTCTAGTACAGAACAGGCCTGTTCAAGTACAATCGGACAACGCCACCACAATAGTGTACACAAATCATCAAGTCGGCACTCGAAACTGCATGGCAAAGCTGGAAGTATAAAAAAATCCTCAGTTGGGTAGAACGTCATCTGCCAGCAATATCGGCAGTGTTCATTCCCGGAGTCCTCAACTGGGAAGCGGATTTCCTCAGTCGTCAGGACGTTCACGCTGGAGAGTGGAGAGGCTGCAGCAGAAATATCTGCACTGGTGTCAGTAGGTGACTGAGGCAGGGATGACTGGGAGATAGTGGGTGACTGAAGCATGTATGAGTGGGATATAGTGGGTGACTGAAGCCGGGGTGACTGGGAGATAGTGGGTGACTGATGCAGGGGTGACAGTGATAGTGGGTGACTTAGGCAGGGGTGACAGGGAGATAGTGGGTTACTGAGGGAGGGGTGATAGGAAGGGGTTGGGTAAGTATGGGAAGAAAGTGGGTGACAGGGATAATAAATGAATAAGGCAGGGATGATAGGGAGATAGTGGATGACTGTGGCAGGGGTGACAGGGACAGTAAGAGACTGAGGCAGGGTTGACAGGGATAGTGGGTGACTGAAGCAGGGGTGATAGAGTGACAGTGGGTGACTGAGGCAGGGGTGACAGGGATAGTGGGTGACTGAGGCAGGGGTCGCAGGTATAGTGGTTGACTGAGGCAGCGGTGACTGGGAGATAGTGGGTAACTGAGGCAGGGGTGACAGGGAAAGTGTGCGACTCAGGCAGGGGTGATAGGGAGATAGTGGGCAGCATATCTCTGCCTCACTGCAGCAGCACATTCCTGCTTCACTGACAGCAGCACATCCCTGCAACGTTGACAGCAACACATCCCTGCAACATTGACGGCAGCACATCCCTGCCTCATTGACGGCAGCACATCCCTGCCTCACTTATAGCAGCACATCCCTGCCTCGCTGACAGCAGCACATCACTGCCTCGCTGACAGCAGCACATCACTGCTTCACTGACAGCAGCACATCACTGCTTCACTGACAGCAGAACATCCCTGCCTCACTGGCAACAGCACATCCCTGCCTCACTGGCAACAGCACATCCCTGCTTTACTGACAGCTGTATATAGGGCCTAATTAAGACCTGATCCCTGCTGTGCATATTCACACAACAGGAGATCAGGTCTGAAGTGCGTGTGTGCTGGTGCCACAGTGCACCGGCACATGCCAGAGATGCGATCAGCATCTCTGCCCAGTGAGCGCCTCTGCCTGATTGACAGGTAGAGGCGGTCACTGGGCAGGAGGAGTCGGGCCAGCGGCGTTGTGCCGCCATTTTGGGGGCACAGTCAGGACAACGCAGACATGACCGGACCGTATGGGGACGGGGCCGTGACGGCTGTGTAACCCGGACAGCAAAGGGCCTTATTTACTAAAATCTCAGATAAATTTTATGGCATTTATGTGCAGTCTAGTTTGCACAGTTGATAGAGTGTTGATCTTGCACTATCAATGTAAGCCTCACATAGGCATGATACACATGTAAGTTTGTTTTTATTTTACTACATTGTGGTTTGTGGCTCTATAAGATGTAATGCATGTCTTTTAACAGTAGTCAAGTCTTCCAATGTGCTTGTTAGTGAAACCCAATACATAGCTTTATTTTATTTTGTTTCTTCAAATATTACATAGTAACATAGTATCTGAGGTTGAAAAAAGACAATTGTCCATCGAGTTCAACCTATTTGTGGTGTCCTATGCATGATGATTTTACTAAAATTTCTGACTGATGCTGCTGTCAGCCATTGCATTTTATCCCTATTTATAGTAACTATAATGCATGACTATGCACCATACCCCTGGATATCCTTATCCAATAGGAATTTATCTAACCCATTCTTAAAGGTGTTGACAGATTCCGCCATTACAACTCCCTCGGGCAGGGAATTCCAAACACGTATTGTCCTTACCGTGAAAAAGCCTTTACGCTGTATTGTGCGGAATCTCCTCTCCTCTAACCTGAGCGAGTGTCCACGAGTCCTCTGTGTTGATCTAACCAGAAACAGGTCCCGCGCAAGCTCTGTGTATTGTCCCCTTATATATTTGTAGATGTTGATCATATCCCCTCTTAGTCTCCGCTTTTCCAATGTAAACATGCCTAGTCTTTCAAGCCTTTCCTTGTATTCCATCATCTCCATGCCCTTAATTAGTTTGGTCGCCCTCCTCTGTACCTTTTCAAGCTCCAGGATATCCTTTTTGTAGTACGGTGCCCAGAACTGTACACAGTATTCAAGGTGTGGCCTCACTAGTGATTTATATAACGGGAGTATAATACTCTCGTCCCTAGCATCAATACCCCGTTTTATGCATGCTAATATCTTATTAGCCTTTTTTGCTGCTGTCCTACTTTGGGTACTACTGCTTAGCTTGCGATCTATGAGGACACCTAAGTCCTTTTCCAGTACAGAATCCCCTAATTTTACCCCATTTAGTAGGTAGGCATATGTCTTATAACTTTTTTTTTCAATATATAAACATTTTTATTATAAGATTTTCAATGACACAAGTACATCCAAGTTGCAGATTATGGATTGTGAAGGACAAATCAACCATATAAACAATTTAAGCAATTTAAATTGCATGCAGGTAGTAGAATATCAAACTCCTTGGATGAAAGTTGGTCGTAATAAACTAGGATAGAAAAGAATAAAGTAGAAAATAAGATTTTAAACCTACCGGTAAATCTTTTTCTCGTAGTCCGTAGAGGATGCTGGGGACTCCGTAAGGACCATGGGGATAGACGGGCTCCGCAGGAGACATTGGCACTTTAAGAAAGACTTTAGTTCTGGGTGTGCACTGGTTCCTCCCTCTATGCCCCTCTATGCCACAGTTAGAGAAACTGTGCCCAGAGGAGACTGACAGTATGAGGAAAGGATTTTGTTAATCCAGGGCAAGATTCATACCAGCCACACCAATCACACCGTATAACTTGTGATAAACTACCCAGTTATGAGTACGAAAAAACAACATACTGTAGCATCAGTGCAGGACCGATGCAACTCTAACATAACCCTTATTGAAGCAATAACTATATACAAGTATTGCAGAAGTAGTCCGCACTTGGGACGGTCGCCCAGCATCCTCTACGGACTACGAGAAAAAGATTTACCGGTAGGTTTAAAATCTTATTTTCTCTAACGTCCTAGAGGATGCTGGGGACTCCGTAAGGACCATGGGGATTATACCAAAGCTCCAAAACGGGCGGGAGAGTGCGGATGACTCTGCAGCACCGATTGAGCAAACATGAGTTCCTCCTCAGCCAGGGTATCAAACTTATAGTATTTTGAAAAGGTGTTTGAACCTGACCAAGTAGCAGCTCGACACAGCTGTAGTGCCGAGACCCCTCGGGCAGCCGCCCAAGAAGAGCCCACTTTCCTCGTGGAATGGGCCTAGACCGATTTCGGTAACTGCAATCCAGCCATAGAATGCGCTTGCTGAATCGTGTTACAAATCCAGCGAGCAATAGCCTGCTTTGAAGCAGGGGCACCAATCTTGTTGGTTGCATACAGGACAAACAGCGCTTCAGTTTTCCTGACTCTAGCCGTCCTGGCCACGTAAATTTTCAAAGCCCTGACCACATCAAGTAACTCGGAATCCTCCAAGTCACGCGTAGCCAAAGGCACCACAATACCACTTTTGGTAGGAATTGAGGACGGGTCCGCAATTCCGCTCTATCCACATGGTACACCAAATATGGGCTTTTATGTGACAAAGCCGCTAATTCCGACACTCGCCTAGCCGAAGCCAAGGCTAATAACATGACCACCTTCCATGTGAGATATTTTAACTCCACCGTTTTAAGTGGTTCAAACCAGTGTGATTTTAGAAAACTTACCACCACGTTAAGGTCCCAAGGTGCCACCGGAGGCACAAAAGGAGGCTGAATATGCAGCACTCCTTTTACAAAAGTCTGAACTTCTGGAAGAGAAACCACTTCTTTTTGAAAGAAAATGGATAAGGCCGAAATCTGGACCTTAATAGAGCCTAATTTTAGGCCCAAATTCACTCCAGTTTGTAGGAAGTGAAGGAAACGGCCCAGATGGAATTCTTCCGTAGGAGCATTCCTGGCCTCACACCAAGAAACATAATTTCGCCATATACGGTGTAATGTTTTGACGTTACATCCTTCCTAGCCTTTATCAGCGTAGGGATGACCTCAACCGGAATGCCTTTCACTGCTAGGATCCGGCATTCAACCGCCATGCCGTCAAACGCAGCCGCGGTAAGTCTTGGAACAGACAGGGCCCCTGATGCAACAGGTCCTGTCTTAGAGGAAGAGGCCACGGATCTTCTGTGAGCATTTCCTGCAGATCCGGATACCAGGTCCTCCGTGGCTAATCTGGAACAATGAGGATTGTTCTCACTCCTCTTTGTCTTATTATCCTTAAAACCTTGGGTATGAGAGGAAGAGGAGGAAATACATAGACCGGCCGGAACACCCACAGTGTCACTAGGGTGTCTACAGCTACTGCCTGAGGGTCTCTTGACCTTACGCAATACCTCTGTAGCTTTTTGTTGAGCCGGGACGCCATCATGTCTATCTGTGGCAGTTCCCACCGACTTGTAATCTGTGCAAAGACTTCCTGATGAAGTCCCCACTCTCCCGGATGTAGGTCGTGTCTGCTGAGGAAGTCTGCTTCCCAGTTGTCCACTCCCAGAATGAACACGGCTGACAGTGCGCTTGCGTGATTCTCCACCCAGCGAAGAATTCTGGTGGCTTGTGCCATCGCCACTCTGCTCCTTGTGCCGCCTTGGCGGTTTACATGAGCCACTGCGGTGACGTTGTCTGACTGGATCAGAACCGGTTGGTCGCGAAGTAAGGTCTCCGCTTGACGTAGGGCATTGTATATGGCCCCTAGTTTCAGGATGTTGATGTGAAGACAAGTCTCTTGACTTGACCAAAGACCTTGGATATTTCTTCCCTGTGTGACTGCTCCCCAACCTTGGAGGCTTGCCTCTGTGGTCACCAGTATCCAGTCCTGAATGCCGAATCTGCGTCACTCGAGAAGGTGAGCACTCTGCAGCCACCACAGGAGTGATACCCTGACCCTGGGGAACAGGGTGATCAACCAATGCATCTGCAAATGTGACCCAGACCACTTGTCCAGTAGGTCCCATTGGAAAGTCCTCGCATGGAACCTGCCGAATGGAATGGCTTCGTATGATGCCACCATCTTTCCCAGGACTCGAGTGCAGTGATGCACTGACACAAGTTTTGGTTTCAATAGGTTCCTGACAAGAGTCATGAGTTCCTGGGCCTTTCCTATCGGGAGATAAACTCTCTTCTGGTCTGTGTCCAGAATCATGCCCAAGAAAGACAGACGAGTCGTAGAAACCAACTGCGACTTTGGGATATTGAAAATCCAGCCGTGTTGCTGTAACACTTTCAGTGAAAGTGATACGCTGTTCAGCAACTGCTCTCTTGATCTCGCTTTTATGAGATCGCTCAAGTACGGGATAATTGTGACACCTTGCTTACGCAGGAGAACCATCATTTCCGCCATTACCTTGGTGAAAATTCTCTGGGCCGTGGAGAGACCAAACAGCAACGTCTGAAATTGGCAATGACAGTCCTGTACCGCAAATCTGAGGTACGCCTGATGAGATGGATAAATGGGGACATGAAGGTATGCATCCTGTACACAAATGCGGACAACAGGTGTCAAGCCGTGTGTTGCCTTTGTCAAGCTGTAATAAGTAGGGGTAAGGACGTTAACCACCTCAGAACATCCTCCCTTATACGTCACCTGCAGCGCATTCATCATAAGTCAGTGACAAGTTCAAAAACTTTGGATGACAGCGGAAGCAGTCCACTGACCACTAAATCCCTTCCTCTTGTAACCAAGCTCCTGCAAACCACACCACCAACTCCCTCAGTGTCAATTTCCTCCTTAGACAGGAAAGCCAATAGTCCTGCAGGCCATGTCACTGGCAAGTCTGACGAGTCCTCTCCTGCCTGGGATTCCTCCGATGCATCCTTGAGTGTAACGCCTACTGCTGCTGGCGCTGCTGTTGTTGCTGCTGGGAGTCGATCGTCATCCCAGAGGGGAAGTCGGAAGACCACTTGTACTACTTCCAGTAGGCAATTGACTGTCCAACAGTCCTTTGCGAGGAAGATGAAATATCACAGCAGTCATCCTGCTGCAAAGCGGATAACTCAGGTCTTGTCAGCCTGGGTGGTGAGAAACGTGGTTCCGGTATCCATCGTTAATTCAGAGGCAACTAGAGACTTGATTGAGGTACTGTGTTTCCGGTACCAAATGCCATCTAGGTTCCATTTCTCTAGGCAGGCGATACCGAAAATGTACACAGACCTCAGAAAAAGAGTCACCAGTGTCCTAAAAAATGCAGTTGTACCCAAGGTCCACTAGTCCACATGTCCGTGGTTAAGTGGAGCAGGGCAGAATCAGGACTATATGACTGTGACAGCCCACTGGGTAGATGTATTGCCTCCCGCAGCAAGAACAGCAGCGGCGGCACCAGTAGCAGCATCTCGCAAATGCCAACTCGTTCCTAGGCAGACTACGCTTTGTATCACCGCTTTCCATAAGAGGCACACAGCTGACAACCTCTTACGGAAACTGAGGAACATCATCGCAGAATGGCTTACCCCAATTGGACTCTCCTGGGGATTTGTGACATCGGACAATGCCACCAATATTGTGCGTGCATTACATCTGGGCAAATTCCAGCACGTCCCATGTTTTGCACATACATTGAATTTAGTGGTGCAGAATTATTTAAAAAAACGACAGGGGCGTGCAAGAGATGCTGTCGGTGGCCCGAAGAATTGCGGGCCACTTTCTGCATTCAGCCACCGCGTGCCGAAGACTGGAGCACCACCAAACATTCCTGCACCTGCCCTGCCATCCTCTGAAGCAAGAGGTGGTAACGAGGTGGAATTCAACCCTCTATATGCTTCAGAGGATGGAGGAGCAGCAAAAGGCCATTCAAGCCTATACATCTACCCACGATATAGACAAAGGAGGGGGAATGCACCTGACTCAAGCGCAGTGGAGAATGATTTCAACGTTGTGTAAGGTTCTGCAACCCTTTGAACTTGCCACACGTGAAGTCAGTTCAGACACTGCCAGCCTGAGTCAGGTCATTCCCCTCATCAGGCTTTTGCAGAAGAAGCTGGAGACATTGAAGGAGGAGCTAAAACAGAGCGATTCCGCTACGCATGTGGGACTTGTGGATGGAGCCCTTAATTCGCTTAACCAGGATTCAATCTGTTGAAATCAGAGCAATACATTTTGGCCACCGTGCTCGATCCTAGATTTAAAACCTACATTGTACCTCTCTTTCCGGCAGACACAAGTCTGCAGAGGTTCAAAGACCTGCTGGTGAGAAAATTGTCAAGTCAAGCGGAACGTGACCCGTCAACAGCTCCTCCTTCACATTCTCCCGCAACTGGGGGTGCAAGGAAAAGGCTAAGAATTCCGAGCCCACCCGCTGGCGGTGATGCAGGGCAATTTGGAGTGAGTGCTGACATCTGGTCCGGACTGAAGGACCTGGCAACGATTACCGACATGTCGTCTACTGTCACTACATATGATTCTGTCACCTTTGAAAGAATGGTGGAGGATTATATGAGTGACCGCATCCAGGTAGGCACGTCAGACAGTCCGTATGTATACTGGCAGGAAAAAGAGGCAATTTGGAGGCCCTTGCACAAACTGGCTTTATTCTACCTAAGTTGCCCTCCCTCCAGTGTGTACTCCAAAAGAGTGTTTAGTGCAGCCGCTCACCTTGTCAGCAATCGGCGTATGAGGTTACTTCCAGAAAATGTGGAGAAGATGATGATCATCAAAATGAATTATAATCAATTCCTCCGTGGAGACATTTACCAGCAATTGCCTCCAGAAAGTACACAGGGATCTGAGATGGTGGATTCCAGTGGGGACGAATTAATAATATGTGAGGGGGGCGATGTACACAGTGAAAGGGGTGAGGAATCGGAGGATGATGAGGTGGACATCTTGCCTCTGTAGAGCCAGTTTGTGCAAGGAGAGATTGATTGCTTCTTTTTTGGTGGGGGCCCAAACCAACCAGTCATTTCAGTCAGCCGTGTGGCAGACCCTGTTGCTGAAATGATGGGTTCGTCAATGTTTTTCTTTTCAATCTAAGCCCCTGCAGTTTTCTGTAAGAATCTGCTTCGCTATGATGATCAACAAGTCACAAGGGCAAACACTCAGGGCTGGAGGTGTAGATCTTAGGACCAGCTGCTACAAGCATGGCAAAGGTGTCACTATCATTGGTGACACCCAGAGAGGCAGCGAGGGAGATTGTAATGCAGTGCGCGCAGATAAGCAGCGCAATGGTAAAAAGGAGGCATGGTCTCATAGGTAGGGGTGTGGCCTGTTTTCCTGAATCTCCATTTTGTTGCTCCGGGTATCCCGGGGGTTGAGTGCTGCACCCGGGGACTAGTGTGTGAGTGGTGCTGGCTCCTGCACAGTGACAGAAACTGGGTGTTGCACGTAATGTTACAGTGAAACACCCATATTCTGTCACTGAAGAGGAGCCGGCACTTTGGTGTCACCCCCCTTGGCGGGTGACACTCGGGTGTGGGCCGCAACCCCGTTGTGATGCCACTGACCCATGGGAAGCTTTACGTGGCTTACCCATGTGTTAGTAGCCCCAAGCATCTTTTGTGTTAGTCCCTGAAGAAAAACTTCAAATATTTACAAATACATTTTGTAATCAATGGGCCTAATTCAGTAAGGATTGCAAATTCTGCTAAGTAACAGAATTTGCAATCCTTTGGTTCGCATGCTGGGGCCACCCAGCATGCCGCCTCCCTTCTTGACCACGCTGAAATTGCAGTCTCAGTGCAGTTCAGCGTGATCATAAAAAATGGGGTAGCCTCCTGTTGGTGCAGACTGTATGTGTGCGCAGGAAGCCGCCACCATTTTTGTGATCGCAGCTGCTGCATGTGATGTCATGCAGCAGCTCTGACCACGCCTCCTGTTTCTCCGTTGCCGACCCCATTTTGTAGCCCTGCCCATGCACCGCTCCTTCTCCGACTTGGAAATGGATTGTTGCTGACCCCCCCCCCCCCCCAGCACCGATTGACAGTCAGAAGCGATCGCATTATCTGCGGGGTGCCGCAGAAAATGCAGGCGCATGCGTATGCTCTTAGCAATTTTTGCAGTTGGATTGCTTATTGCGATTGCAATCCAACCTGAATCAGGCTCTATTACCTATCACAATGCACTGCGGGTAGTACAAAATGGGGTTAATATAAGAGAAAACCCCCCCAGAGCTGTGCTCCTTAACTGTCCCTGGTGGCTAGTGGAGCGGCTGCCCAGTAATCAGTGTCCACGCCAGTGCGCACATGGCCCACCATCACGGTATAGTGTGGGCACAGAAGTCCCTTACCTCCCTTTCATCAGCGGCCTCGTGATCCCGGAGGGCGGTGTGTGTGTGACTGACCTTAGGAAGAAACCGGAGCCTCCGCTGCAGTGACCCAGCAACCAGGGCACGGGAGTATACTGCGCCGCTGGGAGTGATGGAGCTGCAGTAAAGATGTCTATTAGACCTAACCTGCTGCAGCCCTTGTAGATTCTTATAAAAAAAAGTTCTTCTTTTCTTGTCAAAATTAATAGCCAAGAATAGGCTGCCTGAGGCAGCCCCCTGTTAAGTGGCCTGCTACTGAAGGCACCAACTACAAACTGAGCTCCCTGTTCATGGAAGCGAGGTTATAGAGCAGGGGGCGCTGAGCATCTTGGGAACAGTCAAAAGCTTTGAGCCTGTTGGTGCCTCAGATCAAGATCCTACTCTACACCCCAATGTGAATCCTTGTGGAGTCCAGTGTACCCCACAGAAGAAATTAATGTGTCACACCCACTGGCAGCAACATTAGAATAGCTGCTGATGGGCACAATTGAGAAAGGAAGGGGGGAAAACATTTGAATCCAGCACATATATGTAATTTGAATATGTAATTTGTACCTTCCTACTTTAAAATGTAATGGATGAACCTCACCCTGTGAGAACTATCTTCATGATCAAGAGATCTCATACGCAAGAAAAGCATGTGTTGGGATAGGGCTGTGGAGGGCGGCTGCTCGAGCACACCCCCGTCAAGTTAAGGAGATTCAACTGAGGAAGCACAAGGGAACTCTTGTCTGGGGACAACAACTGCAGGGAGACCACATCTTTTCAGATGAAAATGAGAGGGCGGAAGGCTGCCTAATACTGAAGCACCCTCAAACATCAAACCATATGCAACAACTAGTACAAGCATTCCTGGGGAAAGGTCTGCAGCAGACGGATTTGCATACGGTGATGTCATCCAAGCAGTGGGCCAAAGTTGGCTGGAACCCTCATCTGCATATGAAAAGAGAAAAGGGGCGCTTGGATGACCCCTAGTTCGCATTGAACACCCCCCACCCTCCTTTGGTGTGGGGCTCATGTTGGCCATGCCCCAGCCCCTGAAGCATTCAAGCTGATTTCTTGCAGCAGCTGGGCACTGTAACAGCTCCAGAGCTGCTCTGTAAGGCAAATAAAAGGGTGTGGGCCCTGCAACACCACCTGTAGTTCGCATTGTGCGTTGGAAGGCACAAAGTAAGCAGACGAGAGAAGTCAGGATAGTGCGCAAGGGCATAGAAGGGAGGGGCTCAAGAAAAGAGAAGTGGAAACAGACAGCAAACTAGGCTGGAGAGAGACCTGAGACAATGAGATCTAAATTATACCAGATCCAACCAGGGGAAAGCACAAATGCAGTCCCCCCCCCCCCCCCCTACCACAAATTATGCAGTCGAGATTCCCACATTTGGGGAAATCACAGAGGTCAGCATACCCAGAATGCAATGAATGAACCTCACCCTGGGAAAACAATCTTCATGACCATGGTATCACCTAAGCAAAATAAGTATGATTTGAGATAGGGCTGGGGAGGGCCGCTGCTCAGGCACACCTCCGTCAAGTAAAGGAGATTCAACTGAGGCAGCACAAGGGAACTTTCATCTGGGGACAACAACTGCAGGGAGAACACATTTTCAGACGAATGTGTGAGGGCAGAAGGCAGCCTAATACTGAAGCACCCCCCAAACAACAAACCAAATGCAACAACTAGTGCAAGCATTCCTGGGGGAAGGCCTGCAGCAGATGGATTCGCATATGGTGATGTCATCCAAGCAATGGGTATAGTTGGCTGCAACCCTCGTCTGCATATGAAAAGAGAAAATAGTCACGCAGGGCATGGCGGCCTTTGTGGGGTTGCGCTTGGATGACCCCTAGATCGCTTTATACACCCCCATCAGTGTGGGGCTCATGTTGGCCATGCCCCAGCCCCTGAAGCATTCAAGCTGATTTCTTGCAGCAGCTGGACCCAGTAACAGCTCCAGAGTTGCTCTACAAGACAAGTAAAAGGGTGTGAGCCATGCAGCACCACCTGTAGTTTGCATACACACATATATAGGACAGCATCTCTTATATGCCCCAGGGGCAATAAAATAGTATCCTTATCTAGGGTATCCGTCCATGCCGCTACAGCACTACACATACACACCCAGGCCGACGCAATTGCCGGTCTGAGTAAGGTACCTGAATGTGTATAAATGGACTTCAGGGTAATCTCCTGTTTGCGGTCAGCAGACTCTTTGAGGGTAGCCGTATCCTGGGACGGGAGGGCTAACTTCTTGGATAAGCGTGTTAATGCTTTGTCCACCCAAGGGGAGGATTCCCATCGTTACCTATCCGTTGATGGGAAAGGATACGCCATAAGAATCCTTTTGGAAATCTGCAGGAGATTCCCAAGCTTTTTCACATAACTCGTTCAGCTCGTGTGAGGGGAAAAGGTTACCTCAGGCTTCTTTCCCTTGTACATATGTACCCTCTTGTCAGGGATAGGGGGCTCCTCTGTGATGTGCAAAACATCTTTTATTGCCATAATCATATATCAAATGTATTTTGCCAATTTTGGCTGTAACTTTGCATCATCGTAATCGACACTGGAGTCAGAATCCGTGTCGGTATCTGTGTCAACAATCTGGATAGTGGGCACTTATGAGACCCTAACAGTCCCTGCGACATAGGATCAGGCATGGGTTGAGACCCTGACTGTCCCAAAGCTTCAGCCTTGTCTAATCTTTTGTGCAATGAGTTTACACTAGCATTTAAAACATTCCACATATCCATCCAATCAGGTGTCGGCGGAGACACCACATTCATTTGCTCCCGCTCCTCTCTAATATAGCCTTCTTCCTCAGACATGTCGACACACGCGTACCGACACACCACACACACAGGGAATGCTTTTACTGAAGACATTTCCCCCACAAGGCCCTTTGGCAGAGCTGGCCCTAACCAATATGATGTCCTAGGCAAGATTTTGCCTGGTGCCCCCTAGCACCACCGCTGGTTCCGCCTCTGACCTTGCACCTCTTTCCCAGCACCATCAACCCTCACCCATAACAGTACTTATTTTGGTGTTTGTACCCCCTATATTTTAAACAGGAACAGTTCGCACATTTGGCGCACAGTCCAAAAAGGGGTGTGTTTTTGCTGGCAATGGGCATGTCCACACAATAGTACCCCCAATTAAAATTCCGCCACACAGTACTGCAATTTTATTCACATTTGATCACGCGATAGTGTCCATAATTCACATTACATCCCACAGTAGTATCACTTTACCTTATAAACGTTACTTCTCACAGTAGTGCTCCTTATTCACATTACATCACACTGAATTGCTCCTTATTTACATTACACCACACCCTATTGCTCTTTATTCACATTAGACGACACAGTAAATGCCCTTTCTATACGCAACGCTACATATTAGAGCACCTTATACACATAATGCCACACATTAGTAATGCATTTATACACATAATTCCACACAGTAATGCCCCTTACACATATGAGACACATCATTAATGTCCTTATAAACATAATGCGTCTTACACATTATGACAACCTTTATTAATGCCCTTTAACACATAATGGCCCTCATTCCGAGTTGTTAGCTCGCAAGCTGCTTTTAGCAGCATTGCACACGTTAAGCCGCCGCCTACTGGGAGTGAATCTTAGCTTATCAAAATTGCGAACGAAAGATTAGCAGAATTGCGAATAGACACTTCTCAGCAGTTTCTGAGTAGCTCCAGACTTACTCGACAACTGTGATCAGTTCAGTCAGTTTCGTTCCTGGTTTGACGTCACAAACACACCCAGCGTTCGCCCAGACACTCCCCCGTTTCTTCAGACACTCCCGCGTTTTACCCAGAAACGGCAGCGTTTTTTCACACACACCCATAAAACGGCCAGTTTCCGCCCAGAAACGCCCACTTCCTGTCAATCACACTACGATCAGCAGAACAAAGAAAAAACCTCGTAATGCCGTGAGTAAAATACCTAACTGCATAGCAAATTTACTTTGCGCAGTCGCAGAGCGAACATTGCGCATGCGCAATTAGCGGAAAATCGCTGCGATGCGAAGAAAATTACCGAGCGAACAACTCGGAATGACCACCCTTGCGCATGCGCAATTAGCGGAAAATCGCTGCGATGCAAAGAAAATTACCGAGCGAACAACTCGGAATGACCACCAATGTCCCTTACACATATGCCGCACATTATTAATGCCCTTATACACATAATGACACACATAGTGCCCCTTACACATATGTTGCTCATTATTAATAATAATAATAATAATAATTAATAATTTTATTTATATAGCGCTCTTTCTCCAATAGGACTCAAGGCGCTTAACAGATATATAGCATGATATAATACAGAAAATAATGAAGTACATTTTCATAAAATACAGAAGCACGAAGATACTAAAAGGGACACTATGGAAATGCTTGAGTAAACAGGAAAGTCTTGAGTCTACTTTTGAATGCATTTTTACATGACACACATAATGCTCCTTACTCATATTCCGAACACTACTGCACAATCAACCCACTCACATGCACACAGCACTCACACTGCCACTAACACTGTGACCTCTGCCTCTGCTTGGATACAGATGTGTCCTCATAAATCTTGCCTCAATGCTAACGTTGGGGCACCTTTTTTTTATTAAAATGCATCTTATTTGCATTGCTATGTTGTTAGGATGCACACGCAGCTTCTGCTGATTAAAATGATATGCAGCACGCCTATATACTGTGTGAGACTGTGGCTGTATCTGCATATGAAATGCTACACACAGAATATAGGCATGCCGCATATCATTTTAATCAGCTGAAGTTGCTGATGCCCCTAGGCATATCAAATGCCCTAGGCAATTGCCTAGTTTGACTATGCCTATGGCCGGCTCTGCCCTTTGGAGAGACAGAGAGAGAGTATGCAAGCACATACACCAGCGCTATATAACCCAGTAATAGCACAGTAACTTAATGTTTGCACAGTAGCGCTGCTGTATGTAATTTGTGCCAAATTATGTGCCCCCCCCCCTCTCTTTTCAACCCTCTTGTCTACCGTGGTATAAGCAGGGGAGAGTCCGGGGAGCTTACTCTCAGCGGTGCTGTGGAGAAAAAATGGCGCTGGTGAGTGCTGAGGGAGAAGCCCCGCCCCCTCGGCGGCGGGCTTCTGTCCCGCTTAAACTGTACAATTGGCGGGGGCTCATACATATATACAGTGCCCAGCTGTATATATGTTATATTTCTGCCAAAAAGAGGTTTATATTGCAGCCCAGGGCGCCCCCCCTGCGCCCTGCACCCTTACAGTGACCGGAGTATGTGAGGTGTATGGGAGCAATGGTGCACAGCTGCAGTGCTGTGCGTTACCTCAATGAAGATCATGAAGTCCTCTGCCGCCTCTGAAGTCTTCTTTTCTTCTCATACTCACCCGGCTTCTATCTTCCGGCTCTGCGAGGGGGACGGCGGCGCGGCTCTGGGACGGACGGCGAGGGTGAGATCCTGCGTACCAATCCCTTTGGAGCTAATCCCTTTGGAGCTAATGGTGTCCAGTAGCTTAAGAAGCAGGACCTTGCAACTCGGAGAGTAGGGCTGCTTCTCTCCCCTCAGTCCCTCGATGCAGGGAGTCTGTTGCCAGCAGTGCTCCCTGAAAATTAAAAACCTAACAAAATACTTTCTGTCAGAAAGCTCAGGAGAGCTCCTGAAAAGCACCCAGTCTCCACTGGGCACAGTATCAAACTGAGGTATGGAGGAGGGGCATAGAGGGAGGAGCCAGTGCACACCCAGAACTAAAGTCTTTCTTTAAGTGCCCATGTCTCCTGCGGAGCCGTCTATCCCCATGGTCCTTACGGAGTCCCCAGCATCCTCTAGGACGTTAGAGAAAATAGGATTTTTAATACCTACCGGTAAATCCTTTTCTCTTAGTCCGTAGAGGATGCTGGGCACCCGTCCCAGTGCGTACTGTGTCTGCAGTTATTAAATGGCCCTTAACTCCAGAACATTTATGTGGAGACAACTTTCCCGACTTGACCATCTTCCTTGGACGTTTTCCCCCTGTGTGACTGCTCCCCAGCCTCGGAGGGTTGCATCCATGGTCCCTAGGATCCAGTCCTGGATCCCGAACCTTCGCCCCTCTAGGAGGTGAGAACTGTGCAGCCACCAACGGAGTGAGATTCTGGTCTTGGAAGACAGGATTATCCTCCGGTGTGTGTGTAGGTGGGATCCGGACCACTTGTCCAACTGGAACACTCTGGCATGGAACCAGCCAAACTGAATGGGCTCGTAGGCCGCAACCATCTTACCCAGCAACCAAATGCATTGATGGATTAACACTCTTGCTGGTTTCAGAATTTGTTTGACCAGACTCTGGATCTCCAGAGCCTTTCCACTGGAAGAAAACCTCTTCTGTGTCCAGTATCACTCCCAAAAACAACAACCGCGTCATTGGGACCAACTGCGATTTTGGCAAGTTTAGGAGCCAACTATGTTGCTGAAGAACTGTCAGGGAGAGTGCAATGTTTTGCACTAACTGGTCCCTGGATTTCGCCTTTATCAAAAGATCATCCAAGTACGGGATAATGGTTACTCCTTGCTTGCGATAACCCTGGTGAAAATCCTCGGAGCCGTGGACAGACCAAACGGCAATGTCTGAAATTGGTAATGACAATACTGAATTGCAAACCTCAGGTAGCTTGATGCAGAGGCTAAATGGGAACATGTAAGTAGGCATCCTTTATGTCTACCAAAACCATGAAATCTCCTTCCTCTGGACTGGAGATCACTGCACTGAGAGATTCCATCTTGAAATTTAATTTCCTTAGGTAGAAATTGAGGGATTTCAGATTTCAGATTGGTCTGACTGAGCTGTCCGGCTTAGGGACCACGAAGAGGCTTGAATAAAAACCTTCTCCCTGCTGACTAAAGCCGATTTGAACAATCGGTGAGGGGGAACGTCTTGAAACCCCAGTTTGTACCCTTGGGACACTATTTGTAAAACACACGAGTCCATGTCCGAATGAATCCAGAACTGACTGAAGAGTTTTAGACGTGCCCCCACTGGTGCGGGCTCCTGCAAGAGAGCCCCAGCGTCATGCGGTGGATTTGGCTGAAGCAGAGGATGATCTCTGCTCCTGCGATCTTGAAGAGGATGCAGACCTCTTCCCTCTTCTCCTTCCTCTACCTGCAAAGAAAGGGGAATCTTAACTTCTTGCATATCTATTGGGCCGAAATGACTGCATCAGATAATGATGCGTCTTCATCCGTTGGGAGGGAACATAGGGCAAGAAGGTTGACTTAACTGCGGGAGCTGCCGAGATCAAATTAACTAGGCAGTCACCAAACAACGCTTCACCTTCATAGGGAAGAGACTCCCTTTCTTCTTGGAGTCAGCATCAGCATTCTCTTGGTGAATCCACAATGCCCTCCTATCCGAGACTGCCATGAAATTGGCCCGTGAACTCAAGAGTCCTATATCCCTTGCAGTCTCACGTAAGTATGCTGCAGTGTCCTTGATATGATACAACGTAAGGAGTATCCCATCTCTCCAAGGTATCTTTATCGGATGACAAGGTATTCGACCAATTCTTGAATACTACTACTCACCCATGCACATGTAATGGCAGGTCTAAGTAATGTACCCTTGGTTACATAACTAGAAATAATGTAGCTTCCTGCATACGATCCGCTGGATTTGTGACAGGGCCCCGTGCAGAACAGGGGGTGACTCCCACTTTATTCTGTCCGCGGCTGGAAATGAATAAACAACCAGAATCCTTTTGGGGATTTGAAACCATCTTGTCGAGCTGGCCCAGACTTTCTCAAACAGAGATGGAGGAACGTTACATCAGCTTTCATTATATATCTATATATACATACATATAGACCCCTTTGTCAGGAACAGCAGGGTCTTCAGTGATTTTAATATGTCCTTAATATCCACAATCATGTACTGAATGCTCCTTGCCAATATTGGATCTAATCAGGAAACATTATGGTCGACATAGGAATCAGTATCCGTGTCAGTATCAGTGTGTAGTAACTGGGCAAAATAACATTTTTGCGACCCCGCGGGGCCTGAGGGAAAAGAAACATAGCCATGAACATCACATCTATTCTCTTCGTCTGTGTCTGGGACACAGATTTATCCAACCTTACTCTGATATTACTGAAACTTTTACCCAGTCAGTTATTGGTGGTGCTAACAGGGCCACCATCATATGTCTGCATTCCTAATATAGTTTCCTCTTGGGAAAAACATTCAGCCACCGACATGTTGACACACATGTACCAAGTACCCACAGACACATCGGCTTATGGGGGACAGACCGTCAGTAAATCTGTCAGAGGGACACAGAGGATTTTTCAGCTCACAATCCAGCGCCAAAAGTACACAGTCTGGGAAATAATAAACTCTATAGTGATAGACTTGTAATGCTCTAAAGATGTTCTGGTGAGGTGAGGAAGAAGCCCCTCTACTGTAATAGCGCGTATCTGTCCCGCTCAGAAATAATTAATTACGCTAGCGGGGTAAGGACAGTGCCCAGGCACTAATGTCCACTTTTTCCAGCCTTTTGTGAGGAATTTATGCTGCCCAGGGTGCCCCCCCCGTGCCCTGCACCCTGCAGTGCCTGTGTTTGTGTGGGAGCATGGCACGCAGCGTTCCGCTCGCTGCTCGGTACCTCAGAATGCCATCACTGGAGAAGAAGTCTTCTGTTCTTCTGCTACTCACCTGTCTTCTGGCTCTGTAAGGGGGTGACGGCAGGCTGCGGGAGTGTGCATCTAAGCGTACCCAGCGATCAGCACCCTCAGGAGCTAATGGTGTCCTGTCAGCCTGAAGCAGAGCCATTGAACTCACTAGAAGTTGGTCATACTTCTCTCCCCTAAGTCCCACGAAGCAGGGAGACTGTTGCCAGCAGCCTCCCTGAAAATAAAAAAAACTAACAAGTCTTTTCAGAGAAACTCAGTAGAGCTCCCCTGTAGTGCATCCAGTATCACTGCGCACAATACTAAAACTGGAGTCTGGAGGAGGGGCATAGAGGGAGGAGACAGTTCACACCCTTTGAAAGTCTTAAAGTGCCCATGTCTCCTGCAGATCCCGTCTATACCCCATGGTTCTTAATGTGACCCCAGCATCATCTAGGACGTATGAGAAAACAAATAACGCACACATGAGGAGGAGAGAACTAAGGAAGCTATAAGGAGAAGAGGGGAGGGAGGGGGGGTTGAAAGGTAAGGTAGTAAAGGCATATTGGATAAACTACAACCTTATACATATTCATTAATGTACCAGTAGTTAGAAGTAGAAGAGCTCTAACAGAAACCACAAAGCTTATCTAAAGCCACACCACACTGGATATGCCCAATCTCATTTGATTTTTGAAGCAAAGCAGTATTGGACTTTGTTAATACATGGATGGGAGACTGCTTGGTAGTATCAGATTCTTTAAAAACACCTAAACTACCAACACCATTTTCTTGGTACATTTAATTTTTACATGTATTCTTTTATGTACCAGAAGTTAGAAGTAGAAGAGCTGTAATAAAAACCACCAGCTCATCTACAGCCACAGCACACTGGATTTGCCCAATCTCTCCTGATCATGGAAGCTGAGCAGTGTTGGTCCTGGTTTTAGTACTTGGATGGGAGACCACCAGGAAATACCAGGAGCTGTGTGTATTTTTACAATACTAACACCGTTCTCTTGATGCATTCCATTTTGAAACATTGGGGCAGATCTATTAAGCCTGGTGAACTGATAAAGTGCAAGGTGATAAAGTACCAGCCAGTCAGCTCCTAACTGTCATTTTTCAAACCCAGCCTGTGACATGGCAATTAGGAGCTGATTGGCTGGTACTTTATCACCATGCAAATTATCATTTCACCAGGTTTAATAAATCGTCCGCTTACTCATTTATGTACGAGTAGTTAGAAGTAGAAGAACTCTAACAGAAACCACTAAGCTCATCTACAGCCACACCACACTGTATATGCCCAATATCACCTGATTTTAGGCCTGGTTTGTTCTTGGATGTGAGACCACCTGGGAATACCAGGTGCTGTAGGTAGTTTTATACTACCAACACCGTTCTCTTGATGCATTCTATTTTGAAACTTATTCATTGATGTACCAGTAGTTAGAAGTAGAAGTTAGAAACAGCAAAAATCATCTACAGCCGCATCACACTGGATATGTCCAATCTCATCTGATGTTGGAAGCTAAGCAGTGTTGTGCCTGGTTAGTTTTTGGATTTCAGGTCCTGCCTTCTGGTTTGGCCACGGCACCTCGGAAATTCACCAAGGTCATGGCCGTGATGACGACCCTTCACCATCGGTGGACCAGGGAGGAATCTCTCCTCCCGATAAACATTCTGGAATTGCAGGCAGTGTTCAATTCATCGACACTGGCCCTGCCTCTAGTACAGAACAGGCCTGTTCAAGTACAATCGGACAACGCCACCACGGTAGTGTACACAAATCATCAAGGCGGCACTCGAAATTGCATAGCAAAGCTGGAAGTATCAAAAATCCTCAGTTGGGTAGAACGTCATCTGCCAGCAATATCGGCAGTGTTCATTCCCGGAGTCCTCAACTGGGAAGCGGATTTCCTCAGTCGTCAGGACGTTCACGCTGGAGAGTGGAGAGGCCGCAGCAGAAATGTCTGCACTGGTGTCAGTAGGTGACTGAGGCAGGGATGACTGGGAGATAGTGGGTGACTGAAGCATGTATGAGTGGGAGATAGTGGGTGACTGAGGCCGGGGTGACTGGGAGATAGTCAGTGACTAAGGCAGGGGTGATAGGGATATAGTGGATGACTGTGGCAGGGGTGACAGGGACAGTAGGAGACTGAGGCAGGGGTGACAGGGATAGTGGGTGACTGAGGCAGGGGTGATATGGAGATAGTGGTTGACTGAGGCAGGGGTGACAGAGATAGTGGGTGACTAAAGCAGGGGTGACTGGTATAGTGGGTGACTGAGGCAGGGGTCGCAGGTATAGTGGTTAACTGAGGCAGCGGTGACTGGGAGATAGTGGGTAACTGGGGCAGGGGTGACAGGGAAAGTGTGTGACTCAGGCAGGGGTGATAGGGAGATAGTGGGCAGCAGATCACTGCCTTGCTGACAGCAGCACATCCCTGCTTCACTGACAGCAGCACATCCCTGCCTCATTGACAGCAGCACATACCTGCCTCACTTATAGCAGCACATCCCTGCCTTACTGACAGCAGCAGATCACTGCCTCACTGACAGCAGCAGATCACTGCTTCACTGACAGCAGCAGATCCCTGCCTCACTGGCAGCAGCAGATCCCTGCCTCACTGGCAGCAGCAGATCCCTGCCTCATTGGCAGCAGCAGATCCCTGCCTCACTGGCAGCAGCAGATCCCTGCCTCACTGGCAGCTGTATATAGGGCCTAATTCAGACCTGATCTCTGCTGTGCATATTCACACAACAGGAGATCAGGTCTGAAGTGTGTGTGTGTGCTGGTGCCGCAGTGCACCGGCACATGCCAGAGATGCGATCAGCATCTCTGCCCAGTGAGCGCCTCTGCCAACACATACTTATCTTGCATATGAGATCTCTTGATCATAAAGATAGTTCTCACAGGGTGAGGTTCATCCATTACATTTTAAAGTAGGAAGGTACAAATTACATATTCAAATTACATATATGTGCTGGATTCAAATGTTTTCCCCCCTTCCTTTCTCAATTGTGCCCATCAGCAGCTATTCTAATGTTGCTGCCAATGGGTGTGACACATTCATTTCTTCTGTGGGGTACACTGGACTCCACAAGGATTCACATTGGGGTGTAGAGTAGGATCTTGATCTGAGGCACCAACAGGCTCAAAGCTTTTGACTGTTCCCAAGATGCTCAGCGCCCCCTGCTCTATAACCTCGCTTCCATGAACAGGGAGCTCAGTTTGTAGTTGGTGCCTTCAGTAGCAGGCCACTTAACAGGGGGCTGCCTCAGGCAGCCTATTCTTAGCTATTAATTTTGACAAGAAAAGAAGAACTTTTTTTATAAGAATCTACAAGGGCTGCAGCAGGCTAGGTCTAATAGACATCTTTACTGCAGCTCCATCACTCCCAGCGGCGCAGTATACTCCCGTGCCCTGGTTGCTGGGTCACTGCAGCGGAGGCTCCGGTTTCTTCCTAAGGTCAGTCACACACACACCGCCCTCCGGGATCACGAGGCCGCTGATGAAAGGGAGGTAAGGGGCTTCTGTGCCCACACTATACCGAGATCCAGCGTAGCTGTAGGGGGCGGGCCGTGTGCGCACTGGCGTGGACACTGATTACTTTGCAGCTGCTCCACTAGCCACCAGGGACAGTTAAGGAGCACAGCTCTGGGGGGTTTTCTCCTATATTAACCCCATTTTGTACTACCTGCAGTGCATTGTGATAGGTAATAGAGCCTGATTCAGGTTGGATTGTAATCGCAATAAGCAATCCAACTGCAAAAATTGCTAAGAGCATACGCATGCGCCTGCATTTTCTGTGGCACCCCGCAGATAATGCGATCACCTCTGACTGTCAATCGGTGCGGGGGGGGGGGGGGTCAGCAACAATCCATTTCAAAGTCGGAGATGGAACGGTGCAGGGGCAGGGCTACAAAATAGGGTCGGCAACGGAGAAACAGGAGGCGTGGTCAGAGCGGCTGCATGACATCACATGCAGCAGCTGCGATCACAAAAATGGTGGCGGCTTCCTGCGCACACGTACAGTCTGCACCAACAGGAGGCTAACCCATTTTTTATGATCACGCTGAACTGCACTGAGATTGCAATTTCAGCGTGGTCAAGAAGGGAGGCGGCATGCTGGGTGGCCATGCCCTGTGATGGGTGGCCCCAGCATGCGAACCAAAGGATTGCAAATTCTGTTACTTAGCAGAATTTGCAATCCTTACTGAATTAGGCCCATTGATTACAAAATTGTAAACAATATTTGAAGTTTTTCTTCAGGGACTAACACAAAAGATGCTTGGGGCTACTAAGACATGGGTAAGCCACGTAAAGCTTCCCATGGGTCAGTGGCATCACAACAGGGTTGCGGCACACACCCGAGTGTCACCTGCCAAGGGCGGTGACACCAAAGTGCCGGCTCTTCTTCAGTGACAGAATATGGGTGTTTCACTGTGACATTACGTGCAACACCCAGTTTCTGTCACTGTGCAGGAGCCAGCACCGCTCACACACTAGTCCCCGGGTGCAGCCCCCAACCCCCGGGATACCCGGAGCAACAAAATGGTGATTCAGGCCACGCCCCTACCTATGAGACCATGCCTCCTTTTTACCATTGCGCTGCTTATCTGCGCGCACTGCATTACAATCTCCTTCGCCACCTCTCTGGGTGTCACCAGTGATAGTGACACCTCTGCCATGCTTGTAGCAGCTGGTCCTAAGATCTACGCCTCCAGCCCTGAGTGTTTGCCCATGTGACTTGTTGATCATCATAGCGAAGCAGATGCTTACAGAAAACTGCAGGGGCTTAGATTGAAAAGAAAAACATTGATGAACCCATCATTTCAGCGACAGGGTCTGCCACACGACTGACTGAAATGACTGGTTGGTTTGTGCCCCCACCAAAAAAGAATCAATCAATCAATCTCTCCTTGCACAAACTGGCTCTACAGAGGCAAGATGTCCACCTCATCATCCTCCGATTCCTCACCCCTTTCACTGTGTACATCCCCCTCCTCACAGATTATTAATTCGTCCCCACTGGAATCCACCATCTCAGATCCCTGTGTACTTTCTGGAGGCAATTGCTGGTGAATGTCTCCACGGAGGAATTGATTATAATTCATTTTGATGATCATTATCTTCTCCACATTTTCTGGAAGTAACCTCGTACGCCGATTGCTGACAAGGTGAGCGGCTGCACTAAACACTCTTTTGGAGTACACACTGGAGGGAGGGCAACTTAGGTAGAATAAAGCCAGTTTGTGCAAGGGCCTCCAAATTGCCTCTTTTTCCTGCCAGTATACATACGGACTGTCTGACGTGCCTACCTGGATGCAGTCAGTCATATAATTCTCCACCATTCTTTCAAAGGTGACAGAATCATATGCAGTGACAGTAGATGACATGTCAGTAATCGTTGCCAGGTCCTTCAGTCCGGACCAGATGTCAGCACTCACTCCAGACTGCCCTGCATCACCGCCAGCGGGTGGGCTCGGAATTCTTAGCCTTTTCCTCGAACCCCCACTTGCGGGAGAATGTGAAGGAGGAGCTGTTGACGGGTCACGTTCCGCTTGACTTGACAATTTTCTCACCAGCAGGTCTTTGAACCTCTGCAGACTTGTGTCTGCCGGAAAGAGAGATACAATGTAGGTTTTAAATCTAGGATCGAGCACGGTGGCCAAAATGTAGTGCTCTGATTTCAACAGATTGAATCCTGGTTAAGTGAATTAAGGGCTCCATCCACAAGTCCCACATGCCTTGTGGAATCGCTCTGTTTTAGCTCCTCCTTCAATGTCTCCAGCTTCTTCTGCAAAAGCCTGATGAGGGGAATGACCTGACTCAGGCTGGCAGTGTCTGAACTGACTTCACGTGTTGCAAGTTCAAAGGGTTGCAGAACCTTGCACAACGTTGAAATCATTCTCCACTGAGCTTGAGTCAGGTGCATTCCCCCTCCTTTGCCTATTTAGTGGGCAGATGTATAGGCTTGAATGACCTTTTGCTGCTCCTCCATCCTCTGAAGCATATAGAGGGTTGAATTCCACCTCGTTACCACCTCTTGCTTAAGATGATGGCAGGACAGGTTCAGGAATGTTTGGTGGTGCTCCAGTCTTCGACATGCGGTGGCTGAAGGCAGAAAGTGGCCCGCAATTCTTCGGGCCACCGACAGCATCTCTTGCACGCCCCTGTCGTTTTTTAAATAATTCTGCACCACCAAATTAAATGTATGTGCAAAACATGGGACGTGCTGGAATTTACCCAGATGTAATGCACGCACAATATTGGTGGCGTTGTCCGATGTCACAAATCCCCAGGAGAGTCCAATTGGGGTAAGCCATTCTGCGATGATGTTCCTCAGTTTCCGTAAGAGGTTGTCAGCTGTGTGCCTCTTATGGAAAGCGGTGATACAAAGCGTAGCCTGCCTAGGAACGAGTTGGCAATTGCGAGATGCTGCTACTGGTGCCGCCGCTGCTGTTCTTGCTGCGGGGGGCAATACATCTACCCAGTGGGCTGTCACAGTCATATAGTCCTGAGTCTGCCCTGCTCCACTTAACCACAGACAAGTGGACATTGGGTACAACTGCATTTTTTAGGACGCTGGTGACTCTTTTTCTGAGGTCTGTGTACATTTTCGGTATCGCCTGCCTAGAGAAATGGAACCTAGAGGGTATTTGGTACCGGGGACACAGTACCTCAATCAAGTCTCTAGTTGCCTGTAAATTAACGATGGATACCGGAACCACGTTTCTCACCACCCAGGCTGACAAGACCCAAGTTATCCGCTTTGCAGCAGGATGACTGCTGTGATATTTCATCTTCCTCGCAAAGGACTGTTGGACAGTCAATTGCTTACTGGAAGTAGTACAAGTGGTCTTCCGACTTCCCCTCTGGGATGACGATCGACTCCCAGCAGCAACAACAGCAGCGCCAGCAGCAGTAGGCGTTACACTCAAGGATGCATCGGAGGAATCCCAGGCAGGAGAGGACTCGTCAGACTTGCCAGTGACATGGCCTGCAGGACTATTGGCTCTCCTGTCTAAGGAGGAAATTGACACTGAGGGAGTTGGTGGTGTGGTTTGCAGGAGCTTGGTTACAAGAGGAAGGGATTTAGTGGTCAGTGGACTGCTTCCGCTGTCATCCAAAGTTTTTGAACTTGTCACTGACTTATGATGAATGCGCTGCAGGTGTCGTATAAGGGAGGATGTTCCGAGGTGGTTAACGTCCTTATCCCTACTTATTACAGCTTGACAAAGGCAACACACGGCTTGACACCTGTTGTCCGCATTTGTGTACAGGATGCATACCTTCATGTCCCCATTTATCCACCTCATCAGGCGTACCTCAAATTTGCGGTACAGGACTGTCATTGCCAATTTCAGACGTTGCTGTTTGGTCTCTCCATGGCCCTGAGAATTTTCACCAAGGTAATGGCGGAAATGATGGTGCTCCTGTGCAAGCAAGGTGTCACAATTATCCCGTACTTGGGCGATCTCATAAAAGCGAGATCAAGAGAGCAGTTGCTGAACAGCGTATCACTTTCACTGAAAGTGTTACAGCAACACGGCTGGATTCTCAATATCCCGAAGTCGCAGTTGATTCCTACTACTCGTCTGTCTTTCTTGGGCATGATTCTGGACACGGACCAGAAGAGGGTTTATCTCCTGATAGAAAAGGCCCAGGAACTCATGACTCTTGTCAGGAACCTATTGAAACCAAAACTTGTGTCAGTGCATCACTGCACTCGGGTCCTGGGAAAGATGGTGGCATCATACGAGGCCATTCCATTCGGCAGGTTCCATGCGAGGACTTTCCAATGGGACCTACTGGACAAGTGGTCCGGGTCACATTTACAGATGCATTGGTTGATCACCCTGTCCCCCAGGGTCAGGGTATCACTCCTGTGGTGGCTGCAGAGTGCTCACCTTCTCGAGGGACGCAGATTCAGCATTCAGGGCTGGATCCTGGTGACCACAGACGCGAGCCTCCAAGGTTGGGGAGCAGTCACACAGGGAAGAAATTTCCAAGGTCTTTGGTCAAGTCAAGAGACTTGTCTTCACATCAACATATACAATGCCCTACGTCAAGCGGAGACCTTACTTTGCGACCAACCGGTTCTGATCCAGTCAGACGTCACCGCAGTGGCTCATGTAAACCGCCAAGGCGGCACAAGGAGCAGAGTGGCGATGGCACAAGCCACCAGAATTCTTCGCTGGGTGGAGAATCACGCAAGCGCACTGTCAGCAGTGTTCATTCCGGGAGTGGACAACTAGGAAGCAGACTTCCTCAGCAGACACGACCTACATCCGGGAGAGTGGGGACTTCATCAGGAAGTCTTTGCACAGATTACAAGTCGGTGGGAACTGCCACAGATAGACATGATGCCGTCCCGGCTCAACAAAAAGCTACAGAGGTATTGCGCAAGGTCAAGAGACCCTCAGGCAGTAGCTGTAGACGCCCTAGTGACACCGTGGGTGTTCCGGTCGGTCTATGTATTTCCTCCTCTTCCTCTCATACCCAAGGTGTTGAGGATAATAAGACAAAGAAAAGTGAGAACAATCCTCATTGTTCCAGATTGGCCACGGAGGACCTGGTATCCGGATCTGCAGGAAATGCTCACAGAAGATCTGTGGCCTCTCCCTCTAAGACAGGACCTGTTGCATCAGGGGCCCTGTCTGTTCCAAGACTTACCGCGGCTGCGTTTGACGGCATGGCGGTTGAATGCCGGATCCTAGCATTCCGGTTGAGGTCATCCCTACGCTGATAAAGGCTAGGAAGGATGTAACGTTAAAACATTACACCGTATATGGCGAAATTATGTTTCTTGGTGTGAGGCCAGGAATGCTCCTACGGAAGAATTCCATCTGGGCCGTTTCCTTCACTTCCTACAAACTGGAGTGAATTTGGGCCTACAATTAGGCTCTATTAAGGTCCAGATTTCGGCCTTATCCATTTTCTTTCAAAAAGAATTGGCTTCTCCAGAAGTTCAGACTTTTGTAAAAGGAGTGCTGCATATTCAGCCTCCTTTTGTGCCTCCGGTGGCACCTTGGGACCTTAACGTGGTGTTAAGTTTTCTAAAATCACACTGGTTTGAACCACTTAAAACAGTGGAGTTAAATTATCTCACGTGGAAGGTGGTCATGTTATTAACCTTGGCTTCGGCTAGGCGAGTGTCGGAATTAGCGGCTTTGTCACATAAAAGCCCATATTTGGTATTCCATGTGGATAGAGCGGAATTGCGGACCCGTCCTCAATTCCTACCAAAAGTGGTCTCATCTTTTCATATGAACCAACCTATTGTGGTGCCTGTGGCTACGCGTGACTTGGAGGATTCCGAGTTACTTGATGTGGTCAGGGCTTTGAAAATTTACGTGGCCAGGACGGCTAGAGTCAGGAAAACTGAAGCGCTGTTTGTCCTGTATGCAACCAACAAGATTGGTGCCCCTGCTTCAAAGCAGGCTATTGCTCGCCGGATTTGTAACACGATTCAGCAAGCGCATTCTATGGCTGGATTGCAGTTACTGAAATCGGTCAAGGCCCATTCCACGAGGAAAGTGGGCTCTTCTTGGGCGGCTGCCCGAGGGGTCTCGGCACTACAGCTGTGTCAAGCTGCTACTTGGTCGGGTTCAAACACCTATGCAAAATACTATAAGTTTGATACCCTGGCTGAGGAGGAACTCATGTTTGCTTAATCGGTGCTGCAGAGTCATCCGCACTCTCCCGCCCGTTTTGGAGCATTGGTATAATCCCCATGGTCCTTACGGAGTCCCCAGCATCCTCTAGGACGTTAGAGAAAATAAGATTTTAAACCTACCGGTAAATCTTTTTCTCGTAGTCCGTAGAGGATGCTGGGCGCCCGTCCCAAGTGCGGACTACTTCTGCAATACTTGTATATAGTTATTGCTTCAATAAGGGTTATGTTATAGTTGCATCGGTCCTGCACTGATGCTATGTTGTTTTTTCATACTGATAACTGGGTAGTTTATCACAAGTTATACGGTGTGATTGGTGTGGCTGGTATGAATCTTGCCCTGGATTAACAAAATCCTTTCCTCATACTGTCCATCTCCTCTGGGCACAGTTTCTCTAACTGTGGCATAGAGGGAGGAGCCAGTGCACACCCAGAACTAAAGTCTTTCTTAAAGTGCCCATGTCTCCTGTGGAGCCCGTCTATCCCCATGGTCCTTACGGAGTCCCCAGCATCCTCTACGGACTACGAGAAAAAGATTTACCGGTAGGTTTAAAATCTTATTTTCTACTGTATTCTTTTCTATCCTAGTTTATTACGACCCACTCTCATCCAAGGAGTTTGATATTCTACTACCTGCATGCAATTTAAATTGCTTAAATTGTTTATATGGTTGATTTGTCCTTCACAATCCATAATCTGCAACTTGGATGGTTTTGTGTCATTGAAAATCTTATAATAAAAATGTATATATATATATTAAAAAAAAAAAAAAAAGTTATAAGACATATGCATTCAATATTTGAAGAAACAAAATAAAATAAAGCTATCTATTGGGTTTCACTAACAAGCACATTGGAAGACTTGACTACTGTTAAAAGACATGCATTACATGGTATAGAGCCACAAACCACAATGTAGTAAAATAAAAACAAACTTACATGTGTATCAAACCTATGTGAGGCTTACATTGATAGTGCAAGATCAACACTCTATCAACTGTGCAAACTAGACTGCACATAAATGCCATAAAATTTATCTGAGATTTTAGTAAATAAGGCCCGTTGCTGTCCGGGTCACGCAGCCGTCACGGCCCGCCCCCATACGGTCCGGACTGTGCCCCCAAAATGGCGGCACAACGCCGCTGGCCCGACTCCTCCTGCCCAGTGACCGCCTATGCCTGTCAATCAGGCAGAGGCGCTCACTGGGCAGAGATGCTGATCGCATCTCTGGCATGTGCCGGTGCACTGCGGCACCAGCACACACGCACTTCAGACCTGATCTCCTGTTGTGTGAATATGCACAGCAGGGATCAGGTCTGAATTAGGCCCTATATACAGCTGTCAGTAAGGCAGGGATGTGCTGCTGCCAGTGAGGCAGGGATGTGCTGCTGGTAGTGAAGCAGTGATGTGCTGCTGTCAGCGAAGCAGTGCTGTGCTGCTGTCAGCGAGGCAGTGCTGTGCTGCTGTCAGCGAGGCAGGGATGTGCTGCTGTCAGCGAGGCAGGGATGTGCTGCTGTCAGCGAGGCAGGGATGTGCTGCTGTCAGCGAGGCAGGGATGTGCTGCTGTCAGCGAGGCAGGGATGTGCTGCTGTCAGCGAGGCAGGGATGTGCTGCTGTCAGCGAGGCAGGAATGTGCTGCTGTCATTGAAGCAGGAATGTGCTGCTGCAGTGAGGCAGAGATATGCTGCCCACTATCTCCCTGTCACCCCGGCCTGAGTCACACACTTTCCCTGTCACCCCTGCCTCAGTTACCCACTATCTCCCAGTCACCGCTGCCTCAGTCAACCACTATACCTGCGATCCCTGCCTCAGTCACCCACTATACCAGTCACCCCTGACAATGTTAAATTCCTTTGTCGTATAAACAACCCTTTATGAAGTCTAAGAACACTGTACGCTGTTTACTTAAGAAGTACCGTACGGGTACGCTGGTTGCGTAACGATCGCTCCGCCGTAGGCGAGACGCTCAAGCGTCACGTTCGCTCACGGCCCAGCGATCACAGGACAGCACGTTAAGGGCTATGACTAGAGTAATGATTCGCTATGGCGTAGCGGACGCTCGAGACCACGAGGAGATCACCAGCGGCGCTGACGCTCACAACGCTATACCTTTATGTCTAAACCTTATACCAATGAAATACACAGAATACCTTAATGTGAATACAGGGTGTAAGTGCAACCTTGTGTAACCTGACTAACTACAAAGCAGCTTGAGCGTCACCGACGCTCAAGTGAACACTTAACACTATAGGAAATACACAGATACTGGTTTAGGGTCCAAAGCCTATTAACTGTATTATATCTAATATACTTGTAAAAGGGGATAACAGTACAAATGATACACTACAATATAACAGAGACTTCCTAACCAAAATACAATACTATCTAATACAATTCAATACTAGTCTAGGGGAGATGTGAGAGAAAAGAGAAAGGAGAGAGAGAGAAATGGAGAGAGATGAGAGAAATTGGCTCACAGTAAGACAATGATTACGGAGAGAAACTTACGCACAAAGGGTATGATCGCATGCGCCTCGATATCCAGCTCCCGGTTATCAGCAGAAAACCGTTGATGAGAGAGAGAGTTTGGATATGGTCGGCCTGCCTATTTATGCCCCACACACAATGCAATCTCATAGTCCCTACAATCCCATTGTCCATTGGACGTCGGAATTCGGCCCTGTATCATAACAAAAGGTCATAGGTTGATTTATACAGGTGGGCTGTGACGATTTCAAACAGCTCAGGTGGGTGGGAAACTAGGTTTCCCGCCGCATACCTGAGTATGAGTAAATAATAGAAATGGACATAAACTTCTTATGTCCATATCTATTCGCACGAGCGATTAATACGCTCCAAACCAACACCGGAATATTGCTAATTAAATACTCTTCCGATGGGTACCAAACACTGCTGCATGACTCCTGTTAGACCCTTCCTACAATACAAAGAGGGATTCCTCAGCTCAGGGACATTCTATATTAACCAAACTTTCAGAAACTATCAAAGGGACCATGATCTACAAACTACATTAATTGTGAAAATATGTAACGAAGGAGTCGCACGCTACGACTACATAAACTCTACCGTAAATACGCGTACCGTGCGCCCACGGGTGCACGCTATTGCGGGTATGCGCCTTCACGGGAGAGCGTACGCATGCGCAGCGCAGACCAGTGTGCGGTGCAAATATGGCAACGTGCATAGAGACATTTTTCTGACTTTGACAGTCCACCCTTTGGCAGTCAATAATAACTGCCACCTTCTAAAACATTTCAAAAGGAGAAAAATGTAAGTCAGGGGTTAATTGATTTCTATGGTGGGGTAAGGAAGAAGAGTGGAGTAGGTGTGAAGAGGGTGTGACCTAGTGAGAAAGCAGAAGCATGTGTGTATGAGTCCATGTTTGGAGGGTCATGTATCATCGTGCCGTACGTGTTGTAAATCAAGCTTCGAGGTATTGCGAAGTATACATTTGAATTCCTTCTTATCCCGTGGTACGGGTCTGTGGATGGGCTGTCAAACTTTACCGAGCTCATTTCGGCTTTCAGTTGTAACAAAATGGGGATGCACATTTTAGTTGATGATACATGAATGGGGGAGGTATGTGGTTGCTGATATCTGTGCCTGTATTCCCTATCGTCTATGTGTGTCATTACCTGAGGGTTGTAGAGATGAAGATAAAGAACACTTATGGAAAATGCAATGATATTCTATGTCAGGGAAATGTACATCTGTCGTTGAAGTTGTGTTCGGTATCTGTTGAGAGTCGTCTTCTTTGCGCTGTATTGCTCCTTGGGCATGAGCAAATAGCTTTGTCAGTGCCATCAGATTTACAAAAAATGTTGGGCTAGCGTGAGTTTAAAAATACTAGGGAAACTGGGGATCCATGGCAAAGTTCATCAAGTGTCCATATCATAGGTTGTCAAAACTTCATCTTGGGTGCTTGTCTGTTGTCTGTATAGCGTCTCGTCAACTTCCTCATCCAAGGGGGTCTTTGTATCTTGGAGAAAAGCAGAAAAACAGGTGAAAGAAACGGACCGTATAATCGCATTTTCATCACATTCTGGTTTCTATCATTGGGTCATAAATCAAATCCAGGTTAATTACAGTTTCCTCACTCCTCAAGCTCATCACTTTTGTACTTTGTTTGCACCTCATTAAAGCCTGCCCGCATCTAAATATCAATCCAATCGATATAACGACACCCAAGATACATAGTAGAAACTTTCCAACATCCATTATGACTCCTTGAGCCCAGTCTCCCAAACCGGAGAACCAATTTCGCGGGTTCAACCATGACACCCAACCAGTCAGCTCATTACCTACAGCAGCAAGGGTGAGATTGTGTTTTCGACGAAATTCCCACTTCAATTGGAGAATATCGTCCATCTTTTGGTCTATGACCTCTACCGGATCCTCGGTGCTATTTGTGATATACGTGCAACACTTTATGCCGTACTGTGTTGCCAATGTAACACAATATCCGCCTGTTACTGCTGTAAGATAATTTAGAACCATCCTATGCTGAACTAGTTCTGTTTTATAAGCTTGAAGTTCTCTTCCAGTGTATCTAAACGTGTCATCATACATTTCAGTGATATTATCTAACAAATTGGCGAGTGCGGAAATGTATTTATAGTTCATCACTCCTCGAGCGGTGCGAGTGAAATCTAACGCTACCAGAACCTGAATCCCGGTGGATTCATGGATAAGATCAGAGGCCGGATGCTCTAACCTTTCTGACAGTTGTCTTTTAACTCGGTGCTCGTAATGAGTGTGAGTATAAGGAGCTTGGGCACCACGGTGTATGTCCTTCATTTTGTCATGTGTAACAGTCATCACTTCAGGCAATACTTTTCCAATATAACACAATCCTTCAGAGTTTGGGGCAAGCCACTTGTACGCCTTTCTCCCGCATATGAAATATGCATCATCGGGGAGAACATATGGGACGGAGAAGGACATTACCATGTTACAAACCTTCCAGGAGAAATCTCCTGACCCTAATTCTTCCATCTGCTTAATGCACGTATCAGTTTGTACGATATGTGCACAGTATCCTGGTGATACCTCTCCAACTCTAGTAATCCTATTTCCTAAGGTATATTGATACCGGAAAGATTTTCCTCTACTGGCTATGTGGCGTACAAGCTCTGTATCTGTAGGCATTCTATCTGCTCTGTGTGAAAAGGTCATGGTTAAATTGCTCCACGACACTTCCCAATTTCCCGGTTTTCTG
This sequence comes from Pseudophryne corroboree, assembly GCF_028390025.1. Lineage (NCBI taxonomy): Eukaryota > Metazoa > Chordata > Amphibia > Anura > Myobatrachidae > Pseudophryne > Pseudophryne corroboree. Next base: position 63,863 of record NW_026967724.1, read on the forward strand.
GGATTGGAGATGTTGAAACATAAGAGGGACCTATCCACATGGTATTGGTGGAGCTTCAAACTAGGAGGGCTGGAGATATTAAACCTCTGGTCCACCGGTCTCCCACCACTTAGCTCAAGTACCTCCCCTAACGTTAAAGGAAATGGTACTAGCCCTGATTTGCTATGACCCTGAGGTACTTGAGAGCATACCTAACAATCTGTTTGGTTTAATACGTTACCCACTAAGGAGTGATAGTCACTCAATGGATGCCGGTCCATATGGATATTAAAACTGGATTGGCATTTCTTTATGCATCCATCTTCAACCAGATTATCACAGAGCCTACAGATACAGTTTTCTTCAGCTAACAATCCGTCACAATTTCTTCTATGATCAATGCTATCGGATCGTTTTCTGATACTCGCCTTTGCTTGTTGGTTTGGTTGATCTTGGAAAACTACGCCTCCATCATCATAATCGGAACCCATTCCAGAACCTCTCTCGACCTCTATGGTACTCTCGCCGGAACAGACTGCTCTGGTCAACATCATGGTCAACATCATAATCCGGATCACAGTCTCTTGGGGCAAGTCCATCTTTGAGGAGGAAATGGAGAAGAATGAGAAGGGGGAAAAAGAAATTTTAAGGGAGAGGGGATGGGAAGTGGAGAAAAACAATAAAAGGGAGAGGGGAGTCGACAACTGCTTTCGGTCTTCAAGGCTCAGGTGCCGCCTCAGTCCTCCTGGAACAGACACTCCAGTGATACAACCTCTACCGTCTGTTCCTTATCACGGGACTTCTCTGGATCAGCAACCTTTTTGCAGTGGGATGAATGGACCCAAGTCTCTCTCTCAGCAACCTTCAATGCTGTGGTGCTAGTCAATAAGACCTGGTATGGTCCTTCCCATCTATCAATAAGACAACCTGAGCGTAGAAAATTTCGTATCATTACATAATCCCCAGGTTCAATGTCATGACAATTACTATCTGGTAAATCAGGAATCACCAACTTCAGATTATCATTTTGATTCCTTAACTGTTTACTCATGTTAATTAAGTACTTTACAGTTACTTCATTGTTACATTTCAAATCATCCTGAGGGTTAATCATGACATGCGGTTGTCGACCAAACAAGATTTCAAAAGGAGACAGATTAAGAGGGGACCTGGGAGTGGTTCTGATGCTATACAAAACAATGGGTAAAGCTTCTGGCCACGTCAATCCTGTCTCTGCCATTACTTTACTCAATTTATTTTTAATAGTGCTGTTCACTCTTTCGACCTTCGCACTCGCCTGTGGACGGTACGGAGTGTGCAGCTTGCTATCAATACCCATTAATTTACACATTCCTTGAAAGACATCACCTGTAAAATGGGTACCCCTATCACTTTCAATGATTCTAGGGATACCATATCTACATACAAATTCCTGCACAATTTTCTTAGCTGTAAACATAGCGGTATTTGTAGCTGCTGGAAATGCTTCGACCCAATTCGAGAAAACATCTATACAAACAAGTACATATTTCAAATTTCGACATGGGGGTAATTGAATGAAGTCAATTTGTATTACCTGGAAAGGGCCGCCGGCAGGTGGGATATGGGATGGTTCTGTAGGTATTGCCTTTCCAATATTCTTTCTCAGACAGGTAAGGCATGACATTGCTCTTTTACTCGCATGAGAGGAGAATCCTGGGGCGCACCAGTATGCTCTTACCAATTTGCACATTCCCTCCTTGCCTAGATGAGTCAGCCCGTGAGCTGCTTCAGCCAGACATGGAAGATATGCTCTGGGGGCCACTGGTTTACCATGTCCATCCGTCCAGAGCCCTGAGGACTCCTGGCCATATCCCTTTGCCTTCCAGATTGCTCTTTCCTGTGTGGAACACAAATTCTGCATCTCACACAACTTTTGTGTGTTGATGGTATGAAATACCATCAGTTGTGTGGTGTCTGTCTGTATGGGGGTAGCAGCTGCAAGCTTTGCGGCTTCGTCTGCTCGGCTGTTACCAAGTGACACTGGGTCTTGACTATATGTATGTGCTTTACATTTGATAACAGCCACTCTGTCGGGTTCCTGTATCGCTGTTAGAAGCCTTTTTATATAAGCTGCATGCGCTATCGGTGTACCAGCTGCCGTCATGAAATTTCTGAGGCGCCATAGGGCTCCGAAATCATGTACTACCCCGAAGGCGTATCTAGAATCGGTGTAGATATTGGCTGACTTGCCCTTAGCCAATTCACATGCTCTGGTTAGGGCGACCAGTTCAGCAACCTGGGCTGAGTGAGGTGGGCCTAACGGTTCCGCTTCTATGGTGTCTTGGTCATCTACGACTGCGTATCCAGTACACAAGTCTCCCGAGTCTGACTGTCTATGACAACTACCATCAGTGTAGAACGTGAGTTCTGCATCTTCCAGTGGATTGTCACTGATGTCAGGCCTTGCGGTAAAATTTTGGGTCAAATATTCCATACAATCATGTGTATCTTCCTTTGCATTAAATCCTCCTTCCCCATCACTCTCACCTTCCACCCTTTGTGTCTGACCAGGCACACCTGGTAGAAATGTTGCAGGATTTAATGCGCTGCATCTCCTTATGGTGATGTTTACTGGGGCCATTAATGCCAATTCCCATCTTGTAAACCTTGCTGATGAGACGTGTCTGGTTTGGGCAGAATTCAATAAGGCAGATACCGCATGTGGTGTATGGATTGTGAGGTTGTGGCCTAGCACGACATCTTCGCTTTTTGTCACTAGCAATGCTATCGCCGCAACGCTACGCAAGCATGTGGGGAGAGATCGCGCTACCGTGTCTAGCTGGGCGCTGTAGTATGCGACTGGCCTGCTGGCGTCACCGTGTTTTTGGGTTAGTACACCTGCTGCGCACCCAGCACTTTCTGTTCCGTATAGTTCAAAGGGTTTCCCATAGTCTGGCATACCTAGTGCTGGTGCCTGCGTTAGGCATTGCTTAAGTCTCTCAAATGCTGCTTCGGATTCGTCTGTATGCGAAATCCGATCAGGTTTGTTTGAAGAGACCATTTCCTGCAAAGGTAGCGCCAATATGGAAAACCCTGGGATCCAATTACGGCAATACCCACACATTCCTAAAAACGTCCTGATCTGTTGCTGGGTTTGTGGCAGTGTCATGTCTCTAATGGCTTGGATTCTATCAGCGGTCAGGTGTCTCAGTCCTTGTGTTAGACAGTGTCCCAAATATTTTACCTTAGTCTGGCATAATTGTAACTTGTCTTTGGAAACCTTGTGACCTGTGTCTGAAAGATGAAACAGGAGCTGTTTCGTATCCTTCAGAGAGGCTTCCAGTGAATCTGAACACAGCAGTAAATCGTCCACGTACTGTATCAATACTGATCCACTCTCCGGTTGGAAAGACTGTAAACAATCATGCAAAGCCTGAGAAAATATACTTGGACTATCTATGAAACCTTGGGGTAACCGAGTCCACGTGTATTGGACTCCTCTGTATGTAAAAGCAAACAAATATTGGCTGTCAGGGTGCAGAGGTACCGAAAAGAATGCGGAGCAGAGGTCAATAACAGTGAAAAATTTGGCAGTGGGAGGAATTTGCATTAGGATGACAGCTGGATTAGGCACTACGGGGAACTGACTCTCAACTATTTTGTTAATCCCCCTTAAATCCTGCACTAGTCTGTAACCCCTCCCCCCACTCTTTTTAACAGGGAAGATGGGACTATTGGCTGTGCTGGACGTTCTTACTAGAATGCCCTGTTGCAGCAAGCGTTCTATTACTGGGAAAACTCCTAACTCCACCTCTGGCTTCAGAGGATACTGTGGGATTTTTGGAGCTATCCTACCATCTTTTACTTGTACAACTACTGGAGCTACGTTTGCCATTAATCCAGTGTCCTGTCCATCTTTTGTCCAAAGTGACTCTGGTATCTGAGATGTCATCTCTTCTACTTGGGATGGATTCCTATTTGTCATAATGGAATGTGACATTAATTTTGATGGGGAGTCTAACATGTCTCATACCTCCTGAGCGTGATTCTCAGGAATGTCCAAGAATACACCTTCAGGAGTACAATAAATGACGCAACCCATTTTACATAGTAAGTCTCTACCCAGGAGATTAGTTGGTGCCGATGCAGCCAGCAAAAAGGAATGCTTGGTATGCAAAGGCCCTATTGTAATCTCGGCTGGTTTGCTAACAGGGTAGTGCTGGACTACTCCTGTTACTCCCATGGCTGGAATTGTCCTACCAGTGGTTCTCATGCCCACTGTCGAATTTATCACTGACTTGGCCGCCCCTGTGTCTACAAGAAAGTTTAAAGTTTTACCAGCTACATTGATTGCAATCTCTGGTTCGCTTCCAAGACTGGCAATCAACTTAACTGGCTGCAGATTACAGGTATGGCCACACCCCTATTGGGTATGGTGACCTGCCTGTACCCCGCTGGCAGCGACTACTTGTGAGGGAGTTAGCTGGGAACTACCAGAGGCATGCCAGTCTCTGTTCGGGGGATATCTTTTTGTTTCCCCTGTATGTGGCTCAAAACTCCGCCTCTGTGGACCCTGCTCCCAATGTCGTGTGTCGTGTCGTTGTCTAGGGGGTTGAAAAGATCTTTGTACACTCTTTGTTCTACATTCTCGTGCATAGTGTCCTGGTCTGTTACAGGAATAACAAGTTATTACAGTTGATTTACTTACAGGATTCGATGGTACATACGCAGGCTGCCTTGTGGTCAGCGCCTGTATACTTACTGACATCAACTTATCACTTTGCGACTCCCTGTGTCTAGTGATGTTTCTGTCGTGATCAATAGCAGCCTCTCTCAAAGTGGACACCGACAGACCTCGCCAACATGGTTGCGTGGTCTGTACCCTAGTCTTTAATGTTTCCTTTAAACCATCCATCAGTACAGATACTGCTACGTCTTGATGGTTTGGGTTGGTCTTAGTGTCTTCTATTCCAGTGTACTTTGCCATTTCTAATAGTGCCCGGTGAAAATATTCTGATGCCGTCTCGGACTCTTTTTGTCTAATGGAGAATATCTTGTTCCATTTAACAACGGCTGGGAAATACTCCTTTAGCTGTAAATTTATCCTTTTTACATTATCCTTGTTGTACACGTCTGTAAGCGGTACATCTTTATCCAATGCACAGTCAGCTAAAAATTGAGTTGCGTCGACATTGGAAGGTAAACAAGCTCTTAGCAGTATCTGCCAATCCTTGTTGTTGGGTTCTACAGTGTTGCCTAGATCCCTGATGTATTTTTGGCTAGCAACTAAGTCCTTCCTGGGGTCAGGAAATTCGGACACTATTGTTCTTAATTCCATTCGGGAAAATGGAGTGTACATGGCAATGTTCCTTATGGGAGTGGCTCCAGACACATCTGTTTTTCCATTGGGAACTGCTATTACCCTTACAGGAGCAAGTCTAACAACCTCATTCTGTGTAGATTCTACAACTTGTGGTGAAATTGTTTCAGTGTAGTGCATGGTGCCGTACTTACCCGTTGACACGACCTCACCTATCCCTCCGCTAGGGGCTTTCGCTAATCTCGTGGGTGTTGTTGTGCCTACTGTGGTCTCTGCTATGGTGGCCGCGAGAGAGAGAGCTGAAATTGTTGTTGAATCGTCTTCTTGATCACACTCCTGAGGAAGGTTCAAAACAGGGTACATCTTGCACGGGTTAATAATTGCATGAGTTACTTGGTTAACATCATTAACATTTACGGGGTTACTAAGAGTTTGTGTTTTACAACCCAGTGCGTTTCTCTCCGCAATCAACTTCTCTCCTGCAATGTATGGTGGAGGAGGGGCTGTGGCTATCAGCTTCCTGACTGCCCCAGATCCTGCCGCCAGAGCCAAACCTCTCTGTATCTCACCTTCCTGGTGCCATAACTGTAAATAATCATGATGCTGAATTCGTCTCTTTGTTGATTTTAGGAGACATATCCTCCTCCTTAAATTTTGTAACACTTCTGGACTGAAGCTACCTATTCTTGGGAATTTGTCCCCGTCTTGTACAGTCATTCTCTCCCATTCATCACATAAAGATTCTGTGTGACTTCCGTATTTTTCACACATGATGTACCTTGCCGACCCGACGGGTCGGTTCTCTGAATCAACCCGAACCAAGGTTGATCGCCCCCTACCTGAACAATTAGCCCCCATAATCTGCAGGTGTTGCTTACTACTCCTGTGATCTTTATATCACGGTCTTCAGCGAACCCTTACAGCAAACCAAATTGTCCAAAAATAGGCCGGCGGTGGCGATTTACCGAGTACCCCACTCACTCGCCCACCTCGACCAATACGACCTGATCACACCGATATGGTGCTGGCGTACTCGATACAGGGCCCCTATGGAACCTTCTGTTTACTGGAACATATGAGGGTTACCCGCAGGACACTTACTCTTTCCAGTAAAGGTGGGGTTGTTAGATAGTTCCTGAGTGACCAGCGAACTTCCCTTCCAAAAATAAAAAATTACACAAATCACGTCAGAATGTACAAATAGCGTTTGTGACCACTTTACTCTAATGGTATTAGGTCAGATTACTAACTACTGCACACAATTACGTGCGGTACAATCGTTCAGTACATAAGCACTACTTGTCATGTACTGAAAGATCAATGGAATCGATGTTTCCGGCCGCGATTCCTTCAGCAAGAGCTTGTATGGCCTATATGGGTTCTGCACCAACACCCCAGGCGTTGTGCCTCTTGTACCTTTATAGCGGACCTCTTTGTCTATTTTACCTGTTACCTTATGACCTCCTGGTCTGTTACCTTATGACCTCCTGGTCTGTTATCTTATGGTCCGCTATACTCTAATGCTCAAATATTATTTAACCAGGGATGCCTCCCTAGCCACCGTATATGTCACTTACACGTATGTCCTTTGACGAGTACCCGACTTTCCTTTTGGTTCAACCTCTAAGTTATATAAACTTATGTGATAAAAACACACTCACTCAACACATGTACACTTTGTTTCTATATCTATTTCTGCGCAGAAATTTTCTTCAGCCCAGCTGTGTTACCAATTAGGAGCAGGATCTGTTAAACTAAATTTCAGATTTTCCAAAAATAGATTTGCGTTATTTACCGCGTCGCGTTATCTACCGCTGTGCGTTACTTATCGCCTTTGCGTTAATTATCGCTTTGCGCTAAAATCCAACTTTTCGTGACTTGAGCTACGTGGGCGTAACCGGACGCTACGTTGCGTAATGAACGCTGCGTGCGTCTGCCTTTGGATTGCGTACGCTAGTCTTTGTTAGTGACACGTGTACGCAAAACAAAGATCCACCGTAACATAATTTCTACTTTTATCAATGTAGATGATCCCTGATCATCTACCGCACACCACACTGACTGCCTTATCTCCCAGACAAGCCGTGTGTTGGTCTATACTTTAACTATTACCTCTACTATGAAATAACAGCAAATCTCTTTTAGCACTTTCTATCAACTATAAAAATTGGCAAACAGGAATAGTGATATACGAAATTTGAAAAAAGAAATGCAGATATATATGTATGCGTGCGTGTATACGCAAGACAGAAGAGAAATAAACAGTTTTAAAAGACACAAGCGTTTTGTTCTTACTTCCGGTTCCCGGATTCCTTCAGCACTCTTTGTCTAAGCGAAGCAGACGCTTATCCCGTCAGCACAGCACTGCGAGACAACCTCCCACCCTTTGCTGGGGGGATAATGTCTGCTGATCTACCTAGTGCAGATATGAGAAGGATAGGACGAGTCCCCAATTGACAATGTTAAATTCCTTTGTCGTATAAACAACCCTTTATGAAGTCTAAGAACACTGTACGCTGTTTACTTAAGAAGTACCGTACGGGTACGCTGGTTGCGTAACGATCGCTCCGCCGTAGGCGAGACGCTCAAGCGTCACGTTCGCTCACGGCCCAGCGATCACAGGACAGCACGTTAAGGGCTATGACTAGAGTAATGATTCGCTATGGCGTAGCGGACGCTCGAGACCACGAGGAGATCACCAGCGGCGCTGACGCTCACAACGCTATACCTTTATGTCTAAACCTTATACCAATGAAATACACAGAATACCTTAATGTGAATACAGGGTGTAAGTGCAACCTTGTGTAACCTGACTAACTACAAAGCAGCTTGAGCGTCACCGACGCTCAAGTGAACACTTAACACTATAGGAAATACACAGATACTGGTTTAGGGTCCAAAGCCTATTAACTGTATTATATCTAATATACTTGTAAAAGGGGATAACAGTACAAATGATACACTACAATATAACAGAGACTTCCTAACCAAAATACAATACTATCTAATACAATTCAATACTAGTCTAGGGGAGATGTGAGAGAAAAGAGAAAGGAGAGAGAGAGAGAGAAATGGAGAGAGATGAGAGAAATTGGCTCACAGTAAGACAATGATTACGGAGAGAAACTTACGCACAAAGGGTATGATCGCATGCGCCTCGATATCCAGCTCCCGGTTATCAGCAGAAAACCGTTGATGAGAGAGAGAGTTTGGATATGGTCGGCCTGCCTATTTATGCCCCACACACAATGCAATCTCATAGTCCCTACAATCCCATTGTCCATTGGACGTCGGAATTCGGCCCTGTATCATAACAAAAGGTCATAGGTTGATTTATACAGGTGGGCTGTGACGATTTCAAACAGCTCAGGTGGGTGGGAAACTAGGTTTCCCGCCGCATACCTGAGTGAGTGTAAATAATAGAAATGGACATAAACTTCTTATGTCCATATCTATTCGCACGAGCGATTAATACGCTCCAAACCAACACCGGAATATTGCTAATTAAATACTCTTCCGATGGGTACCAAACACTGCTGCATGACTCCTGTTAGACCCTTCCTACAATACAAAGAGGGATTCCTCAGCTCAGGGACATTCTATATTAACCAAACTTTCAGAAACTATCAAAGGGACCATGATCTACAAACTACATTAATTGTGAAAATATGTAACGAAGGAGTCGCACGCTACGACTACATAAACTCTACCGTAAATACGCGTACCGTGCGCCCGCGGGTGCACGCTATTGCGGGTATGCGCCTTCACGGGAGAGCGTACGCATGCGCAGCGCAGACCAGTGTGCGGTGCAAATATGGCAACGTGCATAGAGACATTTTTCTGACTTTGACACCCCTGCTTTAGTCACCCACTGTCACCCTATCACCCCTGCTTCAGTCACCCACTATCCCTGTCAACCCTGCCTCAGTCACCCACTATCTCCCAGTCACCCCTGCCTCAGTCAGCCACTATCCCTGTCACCCCTGCCTCAGTCTCTTACTGTCCCTGTCACCCCTGCCACAATCATCCACTATCTCCCTATCACCCCTGCCTTAGTCATTTATTATCCCTGTCACCCACTTTCTTCCCATACTTACCCAACCCCTTCCTATCACCCCTCCCTCAGTAACCCACTATCTCCCTGTCACCCACTATCTCCCAGTCATCCCGGCCTCAGTCACCCACTATCTCCCACTCATACATGCTTCAGTCACCCACTATCTCCCAGTCATCCCTGCCTCAGTCACCTACTGACACCAGTGCAGACATTTCTGCTGCGGCCTCTCCACTCTCCAGCGTGAACGTCCTGACGACTGAGGAAATCCGCTTCCCAGTTGAGGACTCCGGGAATGAACACTGCCGATATTGCTGTCAGATGACATTCTACCCAACGGAGGATTTTTGATACTTCCAGCTTTGCCATGCAGTTTCGAGTGCCGCCTAGTTTCGAGTGCCGCCTTGATGATTTGTGTACACTACCGTGGTGGCGTTGTCAGATTGTACTTGAACAGGCCTGTTCTGTACTAGAGGCAGGGCCAGTGTCAATTAATTGAACACTGCCTGCAATTCCAGAATGTATATCAGGAGGAGAGATTCCTCCCAGGTTCACCGACCCTGGAGAAAGTGTTGCTCCAACACCGTGGCCCTGCCCAAAAGACTGGCATCCATTGTCAGGAGGACACAGTTGGAGATCCAGAAGGGATGGCCCCTGCTCAACTTTTGGTCCTGTAGCCACCAGCTCAGTGTCAGACGAACCTCCGGAGTCAAGGAGATCATTTGAGACATTATCCGATGAGGCAGGCCGTCCCACTTGGAGAGGATTAACCTCTGCAGAGGGCGGTAATGAAATTGAGCGTACTCTACCATATCGAAAGCCGACACCATGAGGTCTAGTACTTGCATCGCCGTGTGTATCAACACTCTTGGGCGAGAGAGAAAGATACTGTCCTGAATTTTCAGGACTTTCTCTGGAGACAGAAACAATTGTTGGCTGTGTGTGTCCAGCAGTGCCCCTAGGTGCACCATGTTCCGAGCAGGGACCAGCGAGGACTTTCAGTTGATGAGCCACCCGTGGACTTGTAGGAATTGGACCGCCAGTTCCAGATAACTGTGGAGAACCTCTTGGGAGTTCACCAGGATCAGCAAGTCGTCCAGATTTGGCAGGATCCTGATTCTCTGATGGTGAAGGGTCGTCATCACGGCCATGACCTTGGTGAATATCCGAGGTGCCGTGGCCAAACCAGAAGGCAGGACTTGAAATCCAAAAACAAACCAGGCACAACACTGCTTAGCTTCCATCATCAGATGAGATTGGACATATCCAGTGTGATGCGGCTGTAGATGATTTTTGCTGTTTCTAACTTCAACATCAATTAATAAGTTTCAAAATAGAATGCATCAAGAGAACGGTGTTGGTAGTATAAAACTACCTACAGCACCTGGTATTCCCAGGTGGTCTCACATCCAAGAACAAACCAGGCCTAAAATCAGGTGATATTGGGCATATACAGTGTGGTGTGGCTGTAGATGAGCTTAGTGGTTTCTGTTAGAGTTCTTCTACTTCTAACTACTCGTACATAAATGAATAAGCGGACGATTTATTAAACCTGGTGAAATGATAATTTGCATGGTGATAAAGTACCAGCCAATCAGCTCCTAATTGCCATGTCACAGGCTGGGTTTGAAAAATGACAGTTAGGAGCAGACTGGCTTGTACTTTATCACCTTGCACTTTATCAGTTCACTGAACTAATCTCCTCTTGCGCTATAAATAGTATGATATGGCTCAAAGTTCAATAAAAACAAATAAATAATTTCATATATTCTATATTTTTTATTACATATATATATATATATATATATATATATATATATATATATATATATATATACACACACACACATATACATACACATATACATACATACATATACTTTACAATAAACTATTAGACCGGTCAAATAAAATCACTAACAATATATTTGCATAGCTATAGGAGGTGGATCTTAGATAAACTCTGTGCACAGAGAAATTTTCAAAAATAAAAATCAGTCCATATATTGGATTAAAAAAATAAGAATTTACTTACCGATAATTCTATTTCTCGTAGTCCGTAGTGGATGCTGGGGACTCCGTCAGGACCATGGGGAATAGCGGCTCCGCAGGAGACAGGGCACAAAAGTAAAAGCTTTAGGATCAGGTGGTGTGCACTGGCTCCTCCCCCTATGACCCTCCTCCAAGCCTCAGTTAGGATACTGTGCCCGGACGAGCGTACACAATAAGGAAGGATCTTGAATCCCGGGTAAGACTCATACCAGCCACACCAATCACACTGTACAACCTGTGATCTGAACCCAGGTAACAGCATGATAACAGCGGAGCCTCTGACAAGATGGCTCACAACAATAATAACCCGATTTTTGTAACAATAACTATGTACAAGTATTGCAGACAATCCGCACTTGGGATGGGCGCCCAGCATCCACTACGGACTACGAGAAATAGAATTATCGGTAAGTAAATTCTTATTTTCTCTGACGTCCTAAGTGGATGCTGGGGACTCCGTCAGGACCATGGGGATTATACCAAAGCTCCCAAACGGGCGGGAGAGTGCGGATGACTCTGCAGCACCGAATGAGAGAACTCCAGGTCCTCCTCAGTCAGGGTGTGCCCCTGACCAAGTATGAGCTCGGCAAAGTTGTAAAGCCCAGACCCCTCGGGCAGCCGCCCAAGATGAGCCCACCTTTCTTGTGGAATGGGCATTTACATATTTTGGCTGTGGCAGGCCTGCCACAGAATGTGCAAGCTGAATTGTACTACACATCCAACTAGCAATCGACTGCTTAGAAGCAAGAGCACCCAGTTTGTTGGGTGCATACAGGATAACAGCAAGTCAGTCTTCCTGACTCCAGCCGTCCTGGAAACTATATTTTCAGGGCCCTTACAACATCTAGCAACTTGGAGTCCTCCAAGTCCCTAGTAGCCGCAGGTACCACAATAAGCTGGTTCGGGTGAAACACTGACACCACCTTAGGGAGAAACTGGGGATGAGTCCGCAGCTCTGCCCTGTCCGAATGGACAATCAGATATGGGCTTTTTGAGACAAACGCCGCCAATTCTGACACTCGCCTGGCCGAGGCCAGGGCCAACAGCATGGTCACTTTCCCTGTGAGATATTTCAAATCCACAGATTTGAGCGGTTTAAACCAATGTGATTTTAGGAATCCCAGAACTACGTTGAGATCCCACAGTGCCACTGGAGGCACAAAAGGGGGTTGTATATGCAGTACTCCCTTGACAAACTTCTGGACTTCAGGAACTGAAGCCAATTCTTTCTGGAAGAAAATCGACAGGGCCGAAATTTTAACCTTAATGGACCCCAATTTGAGGCCCATAGACACTCCTGTTTGCAGGAAATGCAGGAAACGACCGAGTTGAAATTTCTTCATGGGGCCTTCCTGGCCTCACACCACGCAACATATTTTCGCCACATGTGGTGATAATGTTGTGCGGTAACCTCCTTCCTGGCTTTGACCAGGGTAGGAATGACCTCTTCCGGAATGCCTTTTTTCCCTTAGGATCCAGCGTTCAACCGCCATGCCGTCAAACGCAGCCGCGGTAAGTCTTGGAACAGACATGGTACTTGATGAAGCAAGTCCCTTCTTAGCGGCAGAGGCCATGAGTCCTCTGTGAGCATCTCTTTAAGTTCCGGGTACCAAGTCCTTCTTGGCCAATCCGGAGCCACGAGTATAGTTCTTACTCCTCTACGTCTTATAATTCTCAATACCTTGGGTATGAGAAGCAGAGGAGGGAAGACATACATCGACTGGTACACCTACGGTGTTACCAGAACATCCACAGCTATTGCCTGAGGGTCTTTTGACCTGGCGCAATACTTGTCCAGTTGTTTGTTCAGGCGGGACGCCATCATGTCCACCTTTGGTCTTTTCCAACGGTTCACAATCATGTGGAAGACTTCCCGATGAAGTCCCCACTCTCCCGGGTGGAGGTTGTGCCTGCTGAGGAAGTCTGCTTCCCAGTTGTCCACTCCCGGAATGAACACTGCTGACAGTGCTATCACATGATTTTCCGCCCAGCGAAAAATCCTTGCAGTTTCTGCCATTGCCCTCCTGCTTCTTGTGCCGCCCTGTCTGTTTACCTGGGCGACTGCCGTGATGTTGTCCCACTGGATCAATACCGGCTGACCTTGAAGCAGAGGTCTTGCTAAGCTTAGAGCATTGTAAATTGCCCTTAGCTCCAGTATATTTATGTGGAGAAAAATCTCCAGACTTGATCACACTCCCTGGAAATTTTTTCCCTGTGTGACTGCTCCCCAGCCTCTCAGGCTGGCCTCCGTGGTCACCAGCATCCAATCCTGAATGCCGAATCTGCGGCCCTCTAGAAGATGAGCACTCTGTAACCACCACAGGAGAGACACCCTTGTCCTTGGAGATAGGGTTATCCGCTGATGCATCTGAAAATGCGATCCGGACCATTTGTCCAGCAGATCCCACTGAAAAGTTCTTGCGTGGAATCTGCCGAATGGAATCGCTTCGTAATAAGCCACCATTTTTCCCAGGACTCTTGTGCAATGATGCACTGACACTTTTCCTGGTTTTAGGAGGTTCCTGACTAGCTCGGATAACTCCCTGGCTTTCTCCTCCGGGAGAAACACCTTTTTCTGGACTGCGTCCAGAACCATCCCTAGGAACAGCAGACGTGTCGTCGGAAACGGCTGCGATTTTGGATATTTAGAATCCACCCGTGCTGTCGTAGAACTACTTGAGATAGTGCTACTCCGACTTCCAACTGTTCTCTGGACCTTGCCCTTATCAGGAGATCGTCCAAGTAAGGGATAATTAAGACGCCTTTTCTTTGAAGAAGAATCATCATTTCGGCCATTACTTTGGTAAAGACCCGAGGTGCCGTGGACAATCCAAACGGCAGCGTCTGAAACGGATAGTGACAGTTCCGTACCACGAACCTGAGGTATCCTTGGTGAGAAGGGCAATTTGGGACATGGAGGTAAGCATCCTTGATGTCCAGGGACACCATATAGTCCCCTTCTTCCTGGTTCGCTATCACTGCTCTGAGTGACTCCATCTTGATTTGAACCTTTGTATGTAAGTGTTCAAAGATTTCCCATTTAGAATAGGTCTCACCGAGCCGTCTGGCTTCAGTACCACAATATAGTGTGGAATAATACCCCTTTCCTTGTTGTAGGAGGGGTACTTTGATTATCACCTGCTGGGAATACAGCTTGTGACTTGTTTCCAATACTGCCTCCCTGTCGGAGGAAGACGTTGGTAAAGCAGACATCAGGAGCCTGCGAGGGGGAGACGTCTCGAATTTCCAGTCTGTACCCCTGGGATACTACTTGTAGGATCCAGGGGTCCACTTGCGAGTGAGCCCACTACGCGCTGAAACTCTTGAGACGACCCCCAACCGCACTTGAGTCCGCTTGTACGGCCCTAGCGTCATGCTGAGGACTTGGCAGAAGCTGTGGAGGGCTTCTGTTCCTGGGAATGGGCTGCCTGCTGCAGTCTTCTTCCCTTTCCTCTATTCCTGGGCAGATATGACTGGCCTTTTGCCCGCTTGCCCTTATGGGGACGAAAGGACTGAGGCTGAAAAGACGGTGTCTTTTTCTGCTGAGATGTGATTTGGGGTAAAAAAGGTGGATTTTCCAGCTGTTGCCGAGGCCACCAGGTCCGATGGACCGACCCCAAATAACTCCTCCCCTTTATACGGCAATACTTCCATGTGCCGTTTGGAATCTGCATCACCTGACCACTGTCGTGTCCATAAACATCTTCTGGCAGATATGGACATCGCACTTACTCTTGATGCCAGAGTGCAAATATCCCTCTGTGCATCTCGCATATATAGAAATGCATCCTTTAAATGCTCTATAGTCAATAAAATACTGTCCCTGTCAAGGGTATCAATATTTTCAGTCAGGGAATCCGACCAAGCCACCCCAGCGCTGCACATCCAGGCTGAGGCGATCGCTGGTCGCAGTATAACACCAGTATGTGTGTATATACCTTTTTAGGATATTTTCCAGCCTCTCAGCTGGCTCCTTGAGGGCGGCCCTATCTGGAGACGGTACCGCCACTTGTTTTGATAAGCGTGTGAGCGCCTTATCCACCCTAAAGGGTGTTTTCCAACGCGCCCTAACTTCAGGCGGGAAAGGGTATACCGCCAATAATTTTCTATCGGGGGAAACCCACGCATCATCACACACTTCATTTAATTTATCTGATTCAGGAAAAACTACAAGTAGTTTTTTCACACCCCACATAATACCCTTCTTGTGGTACTTGTAGTATCAGAATTATGCAACACCTCCTTCATTGCCCTTAACATGTAACATGTGGCCCTAAAGGAAAATACGTTTGTTTCTTCACCGTCGACACTGGAGTCGTTGTCCGTGTCTGTGTCTGTGTCGACCGACTGAGGTAAATGAGCGTTTTACAGCCCCTGACGGTGTTTGAGACGTCTGGACAGGTACTAATTTGTTTGCCGGCCGTCTCATGTCGTCAACCGACCTTGCAGCGTGTTGACATTATCACGTAATTCCTTAAATAAGCCATCCATTCCGGTGTCGACTCCCTAGAGAGTGACATCACCATTTCAGGCAATTGCTCCGCCTCCTCACCAACATCGTCCTCATACATGTCGACACACACGTACCGACACACAGCACACACACAGGGAATGCTCTGATAGAGGACAGGACCCCACTAGCCCTTTGGGGAGACAGAGGGAGAGTTTGCCAGCACACACCAAAAACGCTATAATTATACAGGGACAACCTTTATACAAGTGTTTTTCCCTTATAGCATTTTAATATATATATATACATATCGCCAAATAAGTGCCCCCCCTCTCTGTTTTAACCCTGTTTCTGTAGTGCAGTGCAGGGGAGAGCCTGGGAGCCTTCCCACCAGCATTTCTGTGAGGGAAAATGGCGCTGTGTGCTGAGGAGAATAGGCCCCGCCCCCTTTTCGGCGGGCTTCTTCTCCCGTTTTTCTGAGACCTGGCAGGGGTTAAATACATCCATATAGCCCCCAGGGGCTATATGTGATGTATTTTTAGCCAGAATAAGGTACTATCATTGCTGCCCAGGGCGCCCCCCCCCAGCGCCCTGCACCCTCAGTGACCGCTGCTATGAAGTGTGCTGACAACAATGGCGCACAGCTGCAGTGCTGTGCGCTACCTTATGAAGACTGAAGAGTCTTCTGCCGCCGTTTCTGGACCTTCACTTTTCGGCATCTGCAAGGGGGGTCGGCGGCGCGGCTCCGGGACGAACCCCATGGTGAGACCTGTGTTCCGACTCACTCTGGAGCTAATGGTGTCCAGTAGCCTAAGAAGCCAATCCATCCTGCACGCAGGTGAGTTCACTTCTCTCCCCTAAGTCCCTCGTAGCAGTGAGCCTGTTGCCAGCAGGACTCACTGAAAATAAAAAACCTAACAAACTTTTACTCTAAGCAGCTCTTTAGGAGAGCCACCTAGATTGCACCCTTCTCGGCCGGGCACAAAAATCTAACTGAGGCTTAGAGGAGGGTCATAGGGGGAGGAGCCAGTGCACACCTCCTGATCCTAAAGCTTTTACTTTTGTGCCCTGTCTCCTGCGGAGCCGCTATTCCCCATGGTCCTGACGGAGTCCCCAGCATCCACTTAGGACGTCAGAGAAATCAATTTACCAGCTGTAATTCGCACCCATGTAGTAGATAACATATTTATAAGTTGTTATATATTGGAATTCCTCAATATGCTGCCACTTGGCAAAGGAGATGATATTGTGCAAAATAACCGCTCCACACTGGAGCCTTACGTGTAGCTTGCACCAGTTGTTATAACACGGGAGAGTCATTGGACCCTTATACCAGCCTTATTTGCACCCCCAAAATATACCATCATCTAGCGGTAATATCCGTGGACTAAACGGAGATCGGGAGAACACAACCGTGACTGTGGTCGGGTAATTATTCAGCACAGCAGGCGCCAGTGAAGCGCCGTTCCTGCAGCCCGAGACCGTCTCTTCTGTCATTGGACTCTCCCGTGTTATAACAACTGGTGCAAGCTACACGTAAGGCTCCAGTGTGGAGCGGTTATTTTGCACAATATTATCTCCTTTGCCAAGTGGCAGCATATTGAGGAATTCCAATATATAACAACTTATAAATATGTTATCTACTACATGGGTGAGAATTACAGCTGGTAAATTGATTTTTTAATCCAATATATGGTCTGATTTTTATTTTTGAAAATTTCTCTGTGCACAGAGTTTATCTAAGATCCACCTCCTATAGCTATGCAAATATATTGTTAGTGATTTTATTTGACCGGTCTAATAGTTTATTGTAAAGTATATATATATATATATATATATATATATATATATATATATATATATATATATATATATATACATACATACATACATACATACATACATACATACATACATACACATACATATATATATATATATATATATATATATACACATACACAGAGTAAAAACCACAGCACTCACCGCACCAGAAGCGGGGCACAGCTATGCACTTACCACTCACAGGGTGGGGTGCATGTAACACTGCACTCTCCACCACAGAAGCGGGGTACACAGCTGTACTTACCACTCACAGGGCGGGGTGCATGTAGCCCATGACCACATCGCTCTAATAAATACAAACAGAGAACCCAGCACTCACCAAAGTAAACTCACTTATCCTCAACAATTCAATAAATAAATGATGGGGGTTTAGTTGGTGGATTGGCCAATGCACGGAAGCCTGTATACCGATTCAAGGTACCCCACCTTCATACAGGTCCTACACTATCACAGAGTCTTAAAACCTGACTACCACACTGCTGCATCATCTGCCTGCTAGATGTAATGTGTACCTGCCACAGACTATATGGCTTTTAAAGGCACACTAGTCACCATAGATTAACCCCTTGGTTTTTACTGTGTGTGTATATGAAGGGGTTAATCTATGGTTAGCTCTTATTAACCGTGGCCACTAGCTTTCTCATGCACCCCTGTGTGGACTTCATTATCCTGAACCTGTCTCAGCTGTTTTTTAGCAATCATCTTTGAGCCAGTGCAATAGGTGACTAGTGTGCCTTTAAAAGCCATATAGTCTGTGGCAGGTACACATTACATCTAGCAGGCAGATGATGCAGCAGTGTGGTAGTCAGGTTTTAAGACTCTGTGATAGTGTAGGACCTGTATGAAGGTGGGGTACCTTGAATCGGTATACAGGCTTCCGTGCATTGGCCAATCCACCAACTAAACCCCCATCATTTATTTATTGAATTGTTGAGGATAAGTGAGTTTACTTTGGTGAGTGCTGGGTTCTCTGTTTGTATATATATATATACATACATACATACATACATACATACACTTTACAATAAACTATTAGACCGGTATTTATTTATTTTTTATTACATATTAAAATATATATACCGGTCTAATAGTTTATTGTAAAGTGTGTATATATGTATGTATATATATATATATATATATATATATATATATATATATATATATATACATACACACTTTACAATAAACTATTAGACCGGTATATATATTTTAATATGTAATAAAAAATATAGAATATATGAAATTATTTATTTGTTTTGATTGAACTTTGAGCCATATCATACTATTTATAGCGCAAGAGGAGATTAGTTCAGTGTTCCAGTGTTACCGGAGACTTTAAAGTGCCGGTTCTTTTTTACTTGATTTACCCCAAGTCAAGCTCTCTCCTGCAGCTTAAGTATACATTAATTGCAGTATTATTTGTACATAATTTTTAATACCAGTAATTTGATCACCAGAATATGGTGATGATGTATTAGCGCCTGGTTATATTCTTTTGTATTGTTTTACTTAATCAGTTCACCAGGCTTAATAGATCTGCCCCAATGTTTCAAAATGGAATGCATCAAGAGAACGGTGTTGGTATTGTAAAAATACACACAGCTCCTGGTATTTCCTGGTGGTCTCCCATCCAAGTACTAAAACCAGGACCAACATTGCTCAGCTTCCATGATCAGGAGAGATTGGGCAAATCCAGTGTGCTGTGGCTGTAGATGAGCTCGTGGTTTCTGTTAGAGCTCTTCTACTTCTAACTTCTGGTACATAAAAGAATATGAGTAAAAATTAAATGTACAGTACCAAGAAAAGGGTGTTGGTAGTTTAAAAACACCTAAATAATCTGATAATACATGGATGGGAGACTGCTTGGTAGTAACAAAGTCCAATACTGCTTTGCTTCAAAGATCAAATGAGATTGGGCATATCCAGTGTGGTGTGGCTTTAGATAAGCTTTGTGGTTTCTGTTAGAGCTCTTCTACTTCTAACTACTGGTACATTAATGAATATGTATAAGGTTGTAGTTTATCCAATATCCCTTTACTACCTTACCTTCCCCCCCCCTCCCCTCCCCTCCTTATAGCTTCCTTTGTTCTCTCTTCCTCGTGTGTGCGTTATTTGTTTTCTCATACATCCTAGAGGATGCTGGGATCACATTAAGAACCATGGGGTATAGACGGGATCCGCAGGAGACATGGGCACTTTAAGACTTTCAAAGGGTGTGAACTGTCTCCTCCCTCTATGCCCCTCCTCAGGGCCGAAACTAGGACTAACGGCACCCGGGGCAAGACAGAAATTTTGCGCCCCCCCCCCGCCAAATAAATAAATATATATATATATATATATATATATATATATATATATAAATATATATATATAAATATATATATATAAATATATATATATAAATATATATATATATAAATATATATATATATATATATATATATATATATATATATATATATATATATATATATATATATATATATATATATATTAGAGATGAGCGCCTGAAATTTTTCGGGTTTTGTGTTTTGGTTTCGGTTCCGCGGCCGTGTTTTGGGTTCGACCGCGTTTTGGCAAAACCTCACCGAATTTTTTTTGTCGGATTCGGGTGTGTTTTGGATTCGGGTGGTTTTTTCAAAAAACCCTAAAAAACATCTTAAAACATTGAATTTGGGGGTCATTTTGATCCCATAGTATTATTAACCTCAATAACCATAATTAACACTCATTTTCAGTCTATTCTTTACACCTTACACCTCACAATATTATTTTTAGTCCTAAAATTTGCACCGAGGTCGCTGGATGACTAAGCTCAGCGACCCTAGTGGCCGACACAAACACCGGGCCCATCTAGGAGTGGCACTGCAGTGTCACGCAGGATGTCCCTTCCAAAAAACCCTCCCCAAACAGCACATGACGCAAAGAAAAAAAGAGGCGCAATGAGGTAGCTGTGTGAGTAAGATTAGCGACCCTAGTGGCCGACACAAACACCGGGCCCATCTAGGAGTGGCACTGCAGTGTCACGCAGGATGTCCCTTCCAAAAAACCCTCCCCAAACAGCACATGACGCAAAGAAAAAAAGAGGCGCAATGAGGTAGCTGACTGTGTGAGAAAGATAAGCGACCCTAGTGGCCGACACAAACACCGGGCCCATCTAGGAGTGGCACTGCAGTGTCACGCAGGATGTCCCTTCCAAAAAACCCTCCCCAAACAGCGCATGACGCAAAGAAAAAAAGAGGCGCAATGAGGTAGCTGTGTGAGTAAGATTAGCGACCCTAGTGGCCGACACAAACACCTGGCCCATCTAGGAGTGGCACTGCAGTGTCACGCAGGATGTCCCTTCCAAAAAACCCTCCCCAAACAGCACATGACGCAAAGAAAAAAAGAGGCGCAATGAGGTAGCTGACTGTGTGAGAAAGATAAGCGACCCTAGTGGCCGACACAAACACCGGGCCCATCTAGGAGTGGCACTGCAGTGTCACGCAGGATGTCCCTTCCAAAAAACCCTCCCCAAACAGCACATGACGCAAAGAAAAAAAGAGGCGCAATGAGGTAGCTGTGTGAGTAAGATTAGCGACCCTAGTGGCCGACACAAACACCTGGCCCATCTAGGAGTGGCACTGCAGTGTCACGCAGGATGTCCCTTCCAAAAAACCCTCCCCAAACAGCACATGACGCAAAGAAAAATAAAAGAAAAAAGAGGTGCAAGATGGAATTGTCCTTGGGCCCTTCCCACCCACCCTTATGTTGTATAAACAAAACAGGACATGCACACTTTAACCAACCCATCATTTCAGTGACAGGGTCTGCCACACGACTGTGACTGAAATGACGGGTTGGTTTGGACCCCCACCAAAAAAGAAGCAATTAACCTCTCCTTGCACAAACTGGCTCTACAGAGGCAAGATGTCCACCTCATCATCATCCTCCGATATATCACCGTGTACATCCCCCTCCTCACAGATTATCAATTCGTCCCCACTGGAATCCACCATGTCAGCTCCCTGTGTACTTTGTGGAGGCAATTGCTGCTGGTCAATGTCTCCGCGGAGGAATTGATTATAATTCATTTTAATGAACATCATCTTCTCCACATTTTCTGGATGTAACCTCGTACGCCGATTGCTGACAAGGTGAGCGGCGGCACTAAACACTCTTTCGGAGTACACACTTGTGGGAGGGCAACTTAGGTAGAATAAAGCCAGTTTGTGCAAGGGCCTCCAAATTGCCTCTTTTTCCTGCCAGTATAAGTACGGACTGTGTGACGTGCCTACTTGGATGCGGTCACTCATATAATCCTCCACCATTCTATCAATGGTGAGAGAATCATATGCAGTGACAGTAGACGACATGTCCGTAATGGTTGTCAGGTCCTTCAGTCCGGACCAGATGTCAGCATCAGCAGTCGCTCCAGACTGCCCTGCATCACCGCCAGCGGGTGGGCTCGGAATTCGGATTTGGGATTTCGAAGAATGCACAGTTCTTTGCTGTGCTGCTTTTGCCAGCTTGAGTCTTTTCATTTTTCTAGCGAGAGGCTGAGTGCTTCCATCCTCATGTGAAGCTGAACCACTAGCCATGAACATAGGCCAGGGCCTCAGCCGTTCCTTGCCACTCCGTGTCGTAAATGGCATATTGGCAAGTTTACGCTTCTCCTCCAACAATTTTATTTTAGGTTTTGGAGTCCTTTTTTTTCTGATATTTGGTGTTTTGGATTTGACATGCTCTGTACTATGACATTGGGCATCGGCCTTGGCAGACGACGTTGCTGGCATTTCATCGTCTCGGCCATGACTAGTGGCAGCAGCTTCAGCACGAGGTGGAAGTGGATCTTGATCTTTCCCTAATTTTGGAACCTCAACTTTTTTGTTCTCCATATTTTATAGGCAGAACTAAAAGGCACCTCAGGTAAACAATGGAGATGGATGGATTGGATACTAGTATACAATTATGGACGGACTGCCACGGTTAGGTGGTATAAAAAAACCACGGTTAGGTGGTATATATTATAATAATAATACAATTATGGATGGACGGACTGCCTGCCGACTGCCGACACAGAGGTAGCCACAGCCGTGAACTACCGCACTGTACACTGGTTGATAAAGAGATAGTAGTATACTCGTAACAACTAGTATGACACTATGACGACGGTATAAAGAAAGAAAAAAAAATACCACAGTTAGGTGGTATATATTATAATAATAATACAATTATGGATGGACGGACTGCCTGCCGACTGCCGACACAGAGGTAGCCACAGCCGTGAACTACCGCACTGTACACTGGTTGATAAAGAGATAGTAGTATACTCGTAACAACTAGTATGACACTATGACGACGGTATAAAGAAAGAAAAAAAAATACCACAGTTAGGTGGTATATATTATAATAATAATACAATTATGGATGGACGGACTGCCTGCCGACTGCCGACACAGAGGTAGCCACAGCCGTGAACTACCGCACTGTACACTGGTTGATAAAGAGATAGTAGTATACTCGTAACAACTAGTATGACACTATGACGGTATAAAGAATGAAAAAAAAACCACGGTTAGGTGGTATATATTATAATAATAATACAATTATGGATGGACGGACTGCCTGCCGACTGCCGACACAGAGGTAGCCACAGCCGTGAACTACCGCACTGTACACTGGTTGATAAAGAGATAGTAGTATACTCGTAACAACTAGTATGACACTATGACGACGGTATAAAGAAAGAAAAAAAAACCACGGTTAGGTGGTATATATTATAATAATAATACAATTATGGATGGACGGACTGCCTGCCGACTGCCGACACAGAGGTAGCCACAGCCGTGAACTACCGCACTGTACACTGGTTGATAAAGAGATAGTAGTATACTCGTAACAACTAGTATGACACTATGACGACGGTATAAAGAAAGAAAAAAAAATACCACAGTTAGGTGGTATATATTATAATAATAATACAATTATGGATGGACGGACTGCCTGCCGACTGCCGACACAGAGGTAGCCACAGCCGTGAACTACCGCACTGTACACTGGTTGATAAAGAGATAGTAGTATACTCGTAACAACTAGTATGACACTATGACGACGGTATAAAGAATGAAAAAAAAACCACGGTTAGGTGGTATATATTATAATAATAATACGATTATGGATGGACGGACTGCCTGCCGACTGCCGACACAGAGGTAGCCACAGCCGTGAACTACCGCACTGTACACTGGTTGATAAAGAGATAGTAGTATACTCGTAACAACTAGTATGACACTATGACGACGGTATAAAGAATGGAAAAAAAAAAACACGGTTAGGTGGTATATATTATAATAATAATACAATTATGGATGGACGGACTGCCTGCCGACTGCCGACACAGAGGTAGCCACAGCCGTGAACTACCGCACTGTACACTGGTTGATAAAGAGATAGTAGTATACTCGTAACAACTAGTATGACACTATGACGACGGTATAAAGAAAGAAAAAAAAACCACGGTTAGGTGGTATATATTGTAATACAATTATGGATGGACGGACTGCCTGCCGAGTTCCGACTGCCGACACAGAGGTAGCCACAGCCGTGAACTACCGCACTGTACTGTGTCTGCTGCTAATATAGACTGGTTGATAAAGAGATAGTATACAATACATACAACAATATACTACTATACTGGTGGTCAGGCACTGGTCACCACTAGTCACACTGGCAGTGGCACTCCTGCAGCAAAAGTGTGCACTGTTTAATTTTAAATTAATATAATATTATGTACTCCTGGGGGCTCCTGCTATAACAACCTGCAGTGCTCCCCAGTCTCCCCCACAATTATTATAAGCTTTGCCTTTTATACATTGATGTGCAGCACACTGGGCTGAGCTGAGTGCACACAGACTGAGTCACACTGTGTGACTGGCTGCTGCTGTGTATCGTTTTTTTTCAGGCAGAGAACGGATATAGCAGAGAACGGATATATTATATTAAAATAAATAAAAGTTAACTAACAACAACTGCACTGGTCACTGTGGTAAACTCTGTCTGACTCTGCACAATCTCTCTCTCTCTTCTAATCTAATTTCTAATGGAGAGGACGCCAGCCACGTCCTCTCCCTATCAATCTCAATGCACGTGTGAAAATGGCGGCGACGCGCGGCTCCTTATATAGAATCCGAGTCTCGCGAGAATCCGACAGCGTCATGATGACGTTCGGGCGCGCTCGGGTTAACCGAGCAAGGCGGGAGGATCCGAGTCTGCTCGGACCCGTAAAAAAAACATGAAGTTCGTGCGGGTTCGGTTTCAGAGAAACCGAACCCGCTCATCTATAATATATATATATATATATATATATATATATATATATATATATATATATATATATATATATATATAATATATGTATGTGGCTGTGTACATATATACACGCATGTGTGTGTATATATATATATATATATATATCTATATCATGTGTGTATTACTGGTGTCTGCTGGTCTGAGGGATATCTGTGTTGAATTTGTTTGTTTCTTATTTTTTTTATTTTTATTTTTCTATTTTATTATATATATATATATATATATATATATATATATATATATATATATATATATATATATATATATATATATATAGAAATAGCAGAAATGGCGGCACTCCACAGACTTCAAGTAGATTAAAACAGCTTTTACTTTATTGCGTCCTACGCCGTTTCGGGTAACAACCCGTCTTCAGGGACAATCATATACAAATGACAGACATTTACAAACGATATATACCCCCCAAAAGACAATCAATCCATCATTTCACATCACCTGTCCACCAGTGCCGCTGACGCCCAACCCTCGTCTCCACACTATAGACGCAGGATAAAGACGTCAGGCTTAGGAGCCGAGGACAGGTGAATCAATCAAGGAGATGCTTCAATCAAGGAAAACATGAAAAACATACATATGTGTCAAACAAAAAACCTCCTACCATGTATAAAAATAAAAAATAAAAAACATATATACCTGGATTATTACAGATACCTGTATAACATTATATATCAACAATCATATTAATGAGCAGCACGGAAAAGCCCCAAAGCAATATCAAATATCTAAAAACATTCATGTAAGTTATAAGAAACACTGGAGCCCCAGTGTTTCATTAAGTCCCTTGGGTGCTAAGGTGTTTAAGATGAAAATCCATCTACTCTCTCGCTGCAATAGAATTTTGTTGCGGTCTCCCCCCCTATGGGACTGTGGGACATGATCAATGATTATGGCACGTAAACTGGAAACATTATGTTTCGCCGCTAAACAATGCCGTGCTAGTGATTGGTCACTGGTTTTTTTCTCATACGCTTGCTTAATGGCACTACGGTGTAGTGCCATTCTTTCACGAAATTGTCTCTGGGTCTTGCCTACATAGGCAAGACCACAGGGACACTTTAACATGTAAACCACATGTGTAGTGGTGCATGTTACACGATGCCTGATGGTGTAAGATTTGCCAGTGTGTGGATGTGAAAACACCGGACCAGTTAGCAGTGTGTTACACGTTGAACACCCAAGGCAGCGGTAACAGCCCAATCTGGGTCTTAGAAAATGTGTTTGTTGTTTTTTGGTTAAAGGATATACATCAAGTTTAACGATCCTGTCAGAAATGCTTTTCCCTCTCGTATAACAAGGGAGCAGTCGAGTATCCTTTAAATTAGGCAAATCACTGTCAGTATTTACTATGGGCCACAGACTTTTAGCTCGTTTTGTGATGGAGTCTGATGTAGTTGTATAGCGATTAACCCATGGAATGCAAGGGGCTGAGTTTTTAACATTACTGACTGTGGAGACTGATGGTGTCAATAAGGAGTCCCTTGACTTCTGTAATACCTTTTGTTTACTCATCATTAGTTCTTTCTTGGGATATCCCCTTTGTATAAACTTATCTATCATGCAATCAAGTGCTGGTTCCACCTCCTCCTCATTGGACGTGATCCTTTTGACCCGCAAAAACTGCGAGTACGGAAGACCCCTCCTCAGAGGCAGAGGGTGGAAACTGTCATGACACAGTACTGAATTTCTGTCTGTCGGTTTGACAAAAAGTGTGGTTTTTAAATTACCATCAGAAATTGATATATCCACATCCAAAAAGTGAACCGACAGTTCATCCATCACATAAGTGAATTTAATTACACTATTGGTGTCATTATGTGTGTCAATCAATTGTTGTAATGATTGGGGAGAGCCTTGCCAAAAGATCAAGAGATCGTCGATGTACCTTTTGTAAAAAAACAAAGAGGTACCTTTATGACAATCAAACAAATCACCTTCAATTAAGGACATAAATGCATTTGCGTACGATGGGGCCACCGGGGACCCCATCGCACAGCCAGCTAGCTGTAAATACAGAGAACCATTAAAGGAGAAATAATTGCGTGTGAGAACAAGCCTTAGCAACTGTACAAAAAAGTCTATCGCCGGACCGTGGTAGAGCGGATTATTAGTTATTAGTTCTCTAACAGCCTCTACACCTGCATCATGTGGGATACAGGTGTAGAGGCTGGTTACATCAGCACTGCACATCACTAGCCCAGTAGGAATATTTGTCAATTGACCCAAATCATTAAGTAATGCTGTAGTATCCCGTAAATGTGAAGACAAACCCTGAATGCAGGGATTTAAATAAATGTCAAGGAAGACAGATACGGGGTAGTACAGTGAATTTCTGGCTGACACAATTGGTCGGCCAGGCGGCTGTGACAGGGACTTGTGCACCTTCGGAAGTGTATAAAATAAAGGGACCGTGGGACAGTCCACAGTCATAGCCTTCAATTGTGCTTCAGAGATAATACCACTGTTCATAGCTGACAATAATAAACCGTCTAGTTCTAACTTAAATTTAGCAGTTGGATCATACGTTAATGATACATAAGTACTTGCGTCACTGAGTTGTCTTCTGCATTCATTCATATAGTCCGATAGGTCTTGGACCACAATGGCACCACCCTTATCGGCACTGCGGATTATCAAATCAGTCCGTTTAGATAAATCATTCAATGCCATTAATTCAGGGCCAGTCAGATTATTGTGTCGGTAAGAAGGGACTGCTGTATGGTAGTTATGTTCCATTAACCGTGAAAACGTCCGGACCGATGAATTCCTGGTGACTGGATCAAACCTGGAACGTGGGGCCAATTTCCTTAATTTATCAGGTAATTGATTCGTCGTAGATGAATTCTCCTGCTTTCCGAAGTATTCTTTCAAATGTAGTGTCCTGTTGAACTTATAGAGTTCCACTTTAGATTGAAAGGGATCTGGTCTTACTGTAGGTACAAAGGTTAACCCCTTCGAGAGGACACTAAGTTCGGAATCGGTAAGCGGTGACGATGATAGGTTGAAAACCAAATCTGTCACCGTCGAGGCTGTCGCCGTCCGTTGTTGCCTTGTATTCTGCCCCGACCTCCTCGTCCGCGGCCGGGTGTTGCATGATGTGGTAGACCGGCAGTTACCCCTAAAGGGTATGATGCTGTGGTATTTTTGGCAGAGGAAGACTGATCAGATTCACTAACTGATGAGCTAGACACAGTGTTGTCATGAAATCGTCTACGTGGACGCTGTCTCCTGGCATGCTGGTGGACATCACTATTAGAGTTGGTGTTATTTAGCCATGAATAAACACGTCTTTGTTGATAATCAAGTTGAACCTTGTATAATTTTTCCTTTTTAAACTTAATAAGGTCGCGTTTGTATTGGTCCATTTGGACTGTTAATTTATCCAACCAATTAGTACTGGTATCCTGAGATAGTGCAGTACGGTGTAAAGTTTCAAAAGAAATCAATTGTTCTTTAACAAGGTTCAGCTCACGAGTAGATTCCTCCACCACCAAAAGTAGCAAGTCCATAGAACATTTGTTCAGGATCGCAACCCACCGGCGACAGAAAGGTATGCTGTACCTCCCTATCGTCGGCGTGTTGCGAATCCTGAATCCTCGCGGTATTTGGTTGTTCCGATAATAATCAGAAAGACTAATTCCATGGTAAGTAAAGTCACATTCACGCTGTTTAAGTTTTAACCATTGGCGATACAATTCCTCTGAAGTAGATACAGTTGTGTCGTCATCCAGTTTTCGTGTGATTAATATGGCTTGTGCCTCAGCATCAGAGAAACTGAACCGCTCTCGGGCATCCTGCTGGGCTAACTCCCATGCTGCATCCATATCTGAACCACCTTCAGCCATGGTGGTTAAATATCAAAATGTAAATGTCTGTAAATTCCAGGTATCACCACAGTGGTATAAAATATACGACAAACAAATGAAGAAAGAATGTATTGTCCTGAGGTATAACTTGAACCACTTCCCTAGGTGCCTTGGCTAGAAAGACAGTGTTTCCCCAAAGCAATGGGCGACAACACAAGCTTCCAAATAAGCATACCAAAGAACCCGGCACTCACTGTGGGGAATTCCAATTGCGGGCTGCGGTGCCTTCCATAAGCCTTGAGCAGACCCAATGTAGAAATAGCAGAAATGGCGGCACTCCACAGACTTCAAGTAGATTAAAACAGCTTTTACTTTATTGCGTCCTACGCCGTTTCGGGTAACAACCCGTCTTCAGGGACAATCATATACAAATGACAGACATTTACAAACGATATATACCCCCCAAATTGTCTTTTGGGGGGTATATAGTGAGTGCCGGGTTCTTTGGTATGCTTATTTGGAAGCTTGTGTTGTCGCCCATTGCTTTGGGGAAACACTGTCTTTCTAGCCAAGGCACCTAGGGAAGTGGTTCAAGTTATACCTCAGGACAATACATTCTTTCTTCATTTGTTTGTCGTATATTTTATACCACTGTGGTGATACCTGGAATTTACAGACATTTACATTTTGATATTTAACCACCATGGCTGAAGGTGGTTCAGATATGGATGCAGCATGGGAGTTAGCCCAGCAGGATGCCCGAGAGCGGTTCAGTTTCTCTGATGCTGAGGCACAAGCCATATTAATCACACGAAAACTGGATGACGACACAACTGTATCTACTTCAGAGGAATTGTATCGCCAATGGTTAAAACTTAAACAGCGTGAATGTGACTTTACTTACCATGGAATTAGTCTTTCTGATTATTATCGGAACAACCAAATACCGCGAGGATTCAGGATTCGCAACACGCCGACGATAGGGAGGTACAGCATACCTTTCTGTCGCCGGTGGGTTGCGATCCTGAACAAATGTTCTATGGACTTGCTACTTTTGGTGGTGGAGGAATCTACTCGTGAGCTGAACCTTGTTAAAGAACAATTGATTTCTTTTGAAACTTTACACCGTACTGCACTATCTCAGGATACCAGTACTAATTGGTTGGATAAATTAACAGTCCAAATGGACCAATACAAACGCGACCTTATTAAGTTTAAAAAGGAAAAATTATACAAGGTTCAACTTGATTATCAACAAAGACGTGTTTATTCATGGCTAAATAACACCAACTCTAATAGTGATGTCCACCAGCATGCCAGGAGACAGCGTCCACGTAGACGATTTCATGACAACACTGTGTCTAGCTCATCAGTTAGTGAATCTGATCAGTCTTCCTCTGCCAAAAATACCACAGCATCATACCCTTTAGGGGTAACTGCCGGTCTACCACATCATGCAACACCCGGCCGCGGACGAGGAGGTCGGGGCAGAATACAAGGCAACAACGGACGGCGACAGCCTCGACGGTGACAGATTTGGTTTTCAACCTATCATCGTCACCGCTTACCGATTCCGAACTTAGTGTCCTCTCGAAGGGGTTAACCTTTGTACCTACAGTAAGACCAGATCCCTTTCAATCTAAAGTGGAACTCTATAAGTTCAACAGGACACTACATTTGAAAGAATACTTCGGAAAGCAGGAGAATTCATCTACGACGAATCAATTACCTGATAAATTAAGGAAATTGGCCCCACGTTCCAGGTTTGATCCAGTCACCAGGAATTCATCGGTCCGGACGTTTTCACGGTTAATGGAACATAACTACCATACAGCAGTCCCTTCTTACCGACACAATAATCTGACTGGCCCTGAATTAATGGCATTGAATGATTTATCTAAACGGACTGATTTGATAATCCGCAGTGCCGATAAGGGTGGTGCCATTGTGGTCCAAGACCTATCGGACTATATGAATGAATGCAGAAGACAACTCAGTGACGCAAGTACTTATGTATCATTAACGTATGATCCAACTGCTAAATTTAAGTTAGAACTAGACGGTTTATTATTGTCAGCTATGAACAGTGGTATTATCTCTGAAGCACAATTGAAGGCTATGACTGTGGACTGTCCCACGGTCCCTTTATTTTATACACTTCCGAAGGTGCACAAGTCCCTGTCACAGCCGCCTGGCCGACCAATTGTGTCAGCCAGAAATTCACTGTACTACCCCGTATCTGTCTTCCTTGACATTTATTTAAATCCCTGCATTCAGGGTTTGTCTTCACATTTACGGGATACTACAGCATTACTTAATGATTTGGGTCAATTGACAAATATTCCTACTGGGCTAGTGATGTGCAGTGCTGATGTAACCAGCCTCTACACCTGTATCCCACATGATGCAGGTGTAGAGGCTGTTAGAGAACTAATAACTAATAATCCGCTCTACCACGGTCCGGCGATAGACTTTTTTGTACAGTTGCTAAGGCTTGTTCTCACACGCAATTATTTCTCCTTTAATGGTTCTCTGTATTTACAGCTAGCTGGCTGTGCGATGGGGTCCCCGGTGGCCCCATCGTACGCAAATGCATTTATGTCCTTAATTGAAGGTGATTTGTTTGATTGTCATAAAGGTACCTCTTTGTTTTTTTACAAAAGGTACATCGACGATCTCTTGATCTTTTGGCAAGGCTCTCCCCAATCATTACAACAATTGATTGACACACATAATGACACCAATAGTGTAATTAAATTCACTTATGTGATGGATGAACTGTCGGTTCACTTTTTGGATGTGGATATATCAATTTCTGATGGTAATTTAAAAACCACACTTTTTGTCAAACCGACAGACAGAAATTCAGTACTGTGTCATGACAGTTTCCACCCTCTGCCTCTGAGGAGGGGTCTTCCGTACTCGCAGTTTTTGCGGGTCAAAAGGATCACGTCCAATGAGGAGGAGGTGGAACCAGCACTTGATTGCATGATAGATAAGTTTATACAAAGGGGATATCCCAAGAAAGAACTAATGATGAGTAAACAAAAGGTATTACAGAAGTCAAGGGACTCCTTATTGACACCATCAGTCTCCACAGTCAGTAATGTTAAAAACTCAGCCCCTTGCATTCCATGGGTTAATCGCTATACAACTACATCAGACTCCATCACAAAACGAGCTAAAAGTCTGTGGCCCATAGTAAATACTGACAGTGATTTGCCTAATTTAAAGGATACTCGACTGCTCCCTTGTTATACGAGAGGGAAAAGCATTTCTGACAGGATCGTTAAACTTGATGTATATCCTTTAACCAAAAAACAACAAACACATTTTCTAAGACCCAGATTGGGCTGTTACCGCTGCCTTGGGTGTTCAACGTGTAACACACTGCTAACTGGTCCGGTGTTTTCACATCCACACACTGGCAAATCTTACACCATCAGGCATCGTGTAAC
Organism: Pseudophryne corroboree; assembly: GCF_028390025.1. Taxonomy (NCBI): domain Eukaryota; kingdom Metazoa; phylum Chordata; class Amphibia; order Anura; family Myobatrachidae; genus Pseudophryne; species Pseudophryne corroboree. Next base: position 96,177 of record NW_026967724.1, read on the forward strand.
ATGCACCACTACACATGTGGTTTACATGTTAAAGTGTCCCTGTGGTCTTGCCTATGTAGGCAAGACCCAGAGACAATTTCGTGAAAGAATGGCACTACACCGTAGTGCCATTAAGCAAGCGTATGAGAAAAAAACCAGTGACCAATCACTAGCACGGCATTGTTTAGCGGCGAAACATAATGTTTCCAGTTTACGTGCCATAATCATTGATCATGTCCCACAGTCCCATAGGGGGGGAGACCGCAACAAAATTCTATTGCAGCGAGAGAGTAGATGGATTTTCATCTTAAACACCTTAGCACCCAAGGGACTTAATGAAACACTGGGGCTCCAGTGTTTCTTATAACTTACATGAATGTTTTTAGATATTTGATATTGCTTTGGGGCTTTTCCGTGCTGCTCATTAATATGATTGTTGATATATAATGTTATACAGGTATCTGTAATAATCCAGGTATATATGTTTTTATTTTTATTTTTATACATGGTAGGAGGTTTTTTGTTTGACACATATGTATGTTTTTCATGTTTTCCTTGATTGAAGCATCTCCTTGATTGATTCACCTGTCCTCGGCTCCTAAGCCTGACGTCTTTATCCTGCGTCTATAGTGTGGAGACGAGGGTTGGGCGTCAGCGGCACTGGTGGACAGGTGATGTGAAATGATGGATTGATTGTCTTTTGGGGGGTATATATCGTTTGTAAATGTCTGTCATTTGTATATGATTGTCCCTGAAGACGGGTTGTTACCCGAAACGGCGTAGGACGCAATAAAGTAAAAGCTGTTTTAATCTACTTGAAGTCTGTGGAGTGCCGCCATTTCTGCTATTTCTACATTGGGTCTGCTCAAGGCTTATGGAAGGCACCGCAGCCCGCAATTGGAATTCCCCACAGTGAGTGCCGGGTTCTTTGGTATGCTTATATATATATATATATATATATATCTGTATATATCTGTATATCTGTAGCTGTCACAGTGGTGAAAATGAGCAGTAGTTTGAATGAGCTGCAGGGGTTAACACCAGTCACAGTGAATATGTGTGTGTGTTTTACCTCCGTCTCTCGCTGTCCTGCTTCCATCCATCACTGTGCTGTCGGGCTGAATGCAATGCTGTGTGGGGCCAGAAAAAGGTCAGTAGCTGACCACATTCGTAGCTCGTGCGGGCGGGCAGTATACTTTTTTGGGCTTGCCGCCGCTGCTTAGGAAGGGAAACTAGACGTTACCCTGACTCCCTAGATCCAGCAGCCGTGGCCAGCTTTCTGCAATGCCTCATGGGATTTGTAGTCTCTATGCTACTGCATAAAGCCTAAGCAGTAGCACACATGACTACAAATCCCATTTTTCTTCAATAGATTCTCTGCTGTGTCAGACCTAGCTGATCCCAGCGCCCTATCAAATCCCGCGCCCGGGTCACATGCCCCCCCTAGCCCCTCCCTAGTTTCGGCTCTGCCCTCCTCCAGACTCCAGTTTTAGAATTGTGCCCAGTGAGACTGGATGCACTACAGGGGAGCTCTACTGAGTTTCTCTGAAAAGACTTATGTTAGTTTTTCTTATTTTCAGGGAGGCTGCTGGCAACAGTCTCCCTGCTTCGTGGAACTTAGGGGAGAGAAGTATGACCAACTTCTAGTGAGTTCAATGGCTCTGCTTCTGGCTGACAGGACACCATTAGCTCCTGAGGGTGCTGATCGCTAGGTACGCCTAGATGCCCACTCCCGTAGCCTGCCATCACCCCCTTACAGAGCCAGAAGTCAGAAGACAGGCGAGTAGCAGAAGAACAGAAGACTTCTTCTCCAGTGACGGCATTCTGAGGTACCACGCAGCGAGCGGAATGCTGTGCGCCATGCTCCCACACAAACACAGGCACTGCAGGGTGCAGGGCGTGTGGGTGGGGAAGGGGGGCACCCTGGGCAGCATAAATTCCTCACAAAAGGCTGGCAAAAGTGGACATTAGTGCCTGGGCACTGTACTTACCCCGCCAGCGTAATTAATTATTTGTTTCTGAGCGGGACAGAAGCGTGCCATTACAGCGGCGGGGCTTCTTCCTCACCTCACCAGCACATCTATAGAGCGTTACAAGTCTATCACTATAGAGTTTATTATTTCCCAGACTGTGTACTTTTGGCGCTGGATTGTGAGCTGAAAAATCCTCTGTGTCCCTCTGACAGATTTACTGTAGGTCTATCCCCCATAAGCCGATGTGTCTGTGGGTACTTGGTACATGTGTGTCAACATGTCGGTGGCTGAATGTTTTTCCCAAGAGGAAACTATATTAGGAATGCAGACATATGATGGTGGCCCTGTTGGCACCACCAATAACTGACTGGGTGAAAGTTTCAGTAATATCAGAGTGAGGTTGGATAAATCTGTGTCCCAGACACAGACGTAGAGAAAAGATGTGATGTTCATGGCTATGCTTCTTTTCACTCAGGCCCGCAAAAATGTTACTACACATCGATACTGATTCCTATGTCGGCCATAATATTTCCTGATTAGATCCAATATTGTCAAGGAGCATTCAGTACATGATTGTGGATATTAAGGACATATTAACATCACTGACCCTGCTGTTCCTGACAAAGGGGTCTATATGTATGTGTATATATAGATATATAATGAAAGCTGATGTAACGTTCCTCCATCTCTGTTTGAGAAAGTCTGGGCCAGCTCGACAAGATGGTTTCAAATCCCCAAAAGGTTTCCGGTTATTTATTAATTTCCTGCTGCGGACAGAATAAAGTGGGAGTCACCCCCTGTTCTGCACGGGGCCCTGTCACAAATCCAGCGGATCGTATGCAGGAAGCTACATTATTTCTAGTTATGTAACCACGGGTACATTACTTAGACCTGCCATTACATGCGCATGGGTGAGTAGTAGTATTCAAGAATTGGTCGAATACCTCGTCATCCGATATAGATATCTTGGAGAGATGGGAGACTCCTTACGTTGGATCATATCAAGGACACTGCAGCATACTTACGACTGCAAGGGATATAGGACTCTTGAGTTCACGGGCCAATTTCATGGCAGTCTCGGATAGGAGGGCATTGTGGATTCACCAAGGGAATGCTGATGCTGACTCCAAGAAGAAAGGGAGTTTCTTCCCTATGAAGGTGAAGCCTTGTTTGGTGACGGCCTAGTTAATTTGATCTCGGCAGCTCCCGCAGGTAAGTCAACCTTCTTGCCCTATGTTCCCTCTCAACGGATGAAGACGCATCATTGTCTAACGCAGTCATTTTGTCCCAATAGATATGCAAGAAGTTAAGATACCCCTTTCTTTGCAGGTAGAGGAAGGAAAAGAGGGAAGAGGTCTGTAGCCTCTTCAAGATCGCAGGAGCAGAGATCGTCCTCTGCTTCTGCCAAATCCACTGCATGACGCTAGGGCTTTCTTGCAGGAGCCCGCACCAGTGGGGTCACGTCTAAAACACTTCAGTCAGTTCTGGATTAATTTAGACCTGGACTCGTGGGTTTTACAAATAGTGTCACAAGGGTACAAACTGGGGTTTCAAGACGTTCCCCCTCACCGATTGTTCAAATTGGCCTTAGTCAGCAGGGAGAAGGTTTTTATTCAAGCCTCTTCGTGGTCCCGATGCCGGACGGCTCAGACAGACCAATCTTAAATCCCTCAATTTCTACCTAAAGAAATTCAATTTCAAGATGGAATCTCTCAGGGTAGGGATCTCCAGTCCGGAGGAAGGAGATTTCATGGTTTTGGTAGACATAAGGATGCCTAATTACATGTTCCCGTTTAGCCACTGCATAAAGCTACCTGAGGTTTGCAATTCAGGATTGTCATTACCAATTTCAGACGTTGCCGTTTGGTCTGTCCACGGCTCCGAGGATTTTCACCAGGGTGATGGCGGAAATGATGGTTCTCCTTCGCAAGCAAGGAGTCACAATTATCCCGTACTTGGATGATCTCCTGATAAAGGCGAGATCCAGGGACCAGTTGGTGCAAAACATCTACTCTCCCTGACAGTTCTTCAACAACATGGTTGGCTCCTAAACTTGCCAAAATCGCAGTTGGTCACAATGACGCGGTTGTTGTTTTTGGGAGTCATACTGGACACAGAAGAGGCTTTCTTCCAGTGGAAAGGCTATGGAGATCCAGAGTCTGGTCAAACAAATTCTAAAAACCAGCAAGAGTGTTAATCCATCAATGCATTCTGTTGCTGGGGAAGATGGTTGCGGCCTACGAGGCCATTCAGTTTGGCAGGTTCCATGCCAGAGTGTTCCAGTGGGACCTGTTGGACAAGTGGTCCGGATCCCACCTACACATGCACCGGAGGATAATCCTGTCTTCCAAGACCAGAATCTCACTCCATTGGTGGCTGCACAGTTCTCACCTCCTAGAGGGGCGATGGTTCGGGATCCAGGACTGGTTGGGGGGCACATAATTCGGCGCAAATTACATACAGCAGTACTACTGGGCAAACATTAAGTTACTGTGTATTCCTGGGTTATATAGCGCTGGGGTGTGTGCTGGCATACTCTCTCTCTGTCTCTCCAAAGGGCCTTGTGGGGAAACTGTCTTCAGAAAAAGCATTCCCTGTGTTTGTGGTGTGTCGGTACACGTGTGTCGACATGTCTGAGGAAGAAGGCTATATTAGAGAGGAGCAGGAGCAAATGAATGTGGTGTCTCCACCGACAGCTGATTGGATGGATATGTGGAATATTTTAAATGCTAGTGTAAACTCATTGCACCAAAGATTAGACAAGGCTGAAGCTTTGGGACAGTCAGGGTCTCAACCCATGCCTGATCCTATGTTGCAGGGACTGTCAGGGTCTCATAAGCGCCCACTATCCCAGATTGTTGACACAGATACCGACACGGATTCTGACTCCAGTGTCGATTACGATGATGCAAAGTTACAGCCAAAATTGGCAAAATCCATTCGATATATGATTATGGCAATAAAAGATGTTTTGCACATCAGAGAGGAACCCCCTGTCCCTGACAAGAGGGTACATATGTACAAGGGAAAAAAGCCTGAGGTAACCTTTGAGGGGGTCACACGAGCTGAACGAGTTATGTGAAAAAGCTTGGGAATCTCCAGATAAAAGACTGCAGATTTCCAAACGGATTCTTATGGCGTATCCTTTCCCATCAATGGATAGGTTACGATGGGAATCCTCCCCTAGGGTGGACAAAGCATTAACACGCTTATCCAAGAAGGTAGCCCTCCCGTCCCAGGATACGGCTACCCTCAAAGAGTCTGCTGACCGCAAACAGGAGATTACCCTGAAGTCCATTTATACACATTCAGGTACCTTACTCAGACCGGCAATTGCGTCGGCCTGGGTGTGTAGTGCTGTAGCGGCATGGACGGTTACCTTATCTGAGGGGATGGATACCATAGATAAGGATACTATTTTATTGACCCTGGGGCATATAAGAGATGCTGTCCTATATATGTGTGTATGCAAACTACAGGTGGTGCTGCAGGGCTCACACCCTTTTACTTGTCTTGTAGAGCAACTCTGGAGCTGTTACTGGGTCCAGCTGCTGCAAGAAATCAGCTTGAATGCTTCAGGGGCTGGGGCATGGCCAACATGAGCCCACACTGATGGGGGGTGGGGGTGTATAAAGTGATTTAGGTGTCATCCAAGCGCAACCCCACAAAGGCCGCCATGCCCTGCGTGACCCTTTTCTCTTTTCATATGCAGACGAGGGTTGCAGCCAACTATGCCCACTGCTTGGATGACATCACCATATGCAAATCCATCTGCTGCAGGCCTTCCCCCAGGAATGCTTGCACTAGTTGTTGCATTTGGTTTGTTGTTTGGGGGTGCTTCAGTATTAGGCAGCCTTCTGCCCTCCCACATTCGACTGAAAATGTGTTCTCCCTGCAGTTGTTGTCCCCAGATGAGAGTTCCCTTGTGCTGCCTCAGTTGAATCTCCTTAACTTGACAGGGGTGTGCCCGAGCAGCCGCCCTCCACAGCCCTATCCCAACACATACTTATCTTGCATATGAGATCTCTTGATCATGAAGATAGTTCTCACAGGGTGAGGTTCATCCATTACATTTTAAAGTAGGAAGGTACAAATTACATATTCAAATTACATATATGTGCTGGATTCAAATGTTTTCCCCCCTTCCTTTCTCAATTGTGCCCATCAGCAGCTATTCTAATGTTGCTGCCAATGGGTGTGACACATTCATTTCTTCTGTGGGGTACACTGGACTCCACAAGGATTCACATTGGGGTGTAGAGAGTAGGATCTTGATCTGAGGCACCAACAGGCTCAAAGCTTTTGACTGTTCCCAAGATGCTCAGCGCCCCCTCCTCTATAACCTCGCTTCCATGAACAGGGAGCTCAGTTTGTAGTTGGTGCCTTCAGTAGCAGGCCACTTAACAGGGGGCTGCCTCAGGCAGCCTATTCTTAGCTATTAATTGTGGCAAGAAAAGAAGAACTTTTTTCATAAGAATCTACAAGGGCTGCAGCAGGCTAGGTCTAATAGACTTCTTTACTGCAGCTCCATCACTCCCAGTGGCGCAGTATACTCCCGTGCCCCGGTTGCTGGGTCACTGCAGCGGAGGCTCCGGTTTGCTTCCTAAGGTCAGTCACACACACACCACCCTCCGGGATCAGGAGGCCGCTGATGGGGGCGGGCCGTGTGCGCACTGGCGTGGACACTGATTACTGGGCAGCCGCTCCACTAGCCACCAGGGGGAGTTAAGGAGCACAGCTCTGGGGGTTTTTCTCCTATATTAACCCCATTTTGTACTACCCGCAGTGCATTGTGATAGGTAATGGGGCCTGATTCAGGTTGGATCGCAATCCAACTGCAAAAACTGCTAAGAGCATACGCATCCGCCTGCATTTTCTGCGGCACCCCGCAGATAATGCGATCGCCTCTGCCTGTGAATCGGTGAAGGGGGGGGGGGGGGGGGTCAACAACACTCCATTTCCAAGTCGGAGATGGAGCGGTGCGGGGGCACGGTTTCAAAATGGGGTCGGCAACGGAGAAACAGGAGGTGTGGTCAGAGCAGCTGCATGACATCACATGGGCCGGACTCTGCCAGTGGAGCCCCAGCGTCATGAGGTAGATTTTGTAGAGGCCGGGGAGGACTTCTGTTCCTGGGAACTAGCTGTGTTGTGCAGCTTTATTCCTCTGCCCCTACCTCTGGCAAGAAAGGACGCACCTCGCACTTTCTTGTTTCTTTGTGACCGAAAGGACTGCATTTGAAAATGCATAGCTTTCTTATGCTGTGAGGGAACATAAGGTAAAAATTTGATTTTCCAACTGTAGCTGTGCGTGTTAATGCTTTGTCCATCCTAGGGGAGGATTTCCATCGTAACCTATCCGATGATGGAAAAGGATACGCCATAAGAATCCTTTTGGAAATCTGCAGTCTTTTATCTGGAGATTCCCAAGCTTTTTCACATAACTCGTTCAGCTCGTGTGACCCCCTCAAAGGTTACCTCAGGCTTCTTTCCCTTGTACATATGTACCCTCTTGTCAGGGACAGGGGGTTCCTCTGTGATGTGCAAAACATCTTTTATTGCCATAATCATATATCGAATGGATTTTGCCAATTTTGGCTGTAACTTTGCATCATCGTAATCGACACTGGAGTCAGAATCCGTGTCAGTATCTGTGTCAACAATCTGGGATAGTGGGCGCTTATGAGACCCTGACAGTCCCTGCGACATAGGGATCAGGCATGGGTTGAGACCCTGACTGTCCCAAAGCTTCAGCCTTGTCTAATCTTTTGTACAATGAGTTTACACTAGCATTTAAAGCATTCCACATATCCATCCAATCAGGTGTCAGCGAGGACACCACATTCATTTGCTCCCAATCCTCTCTAATATAGCCTTCTTCCTCAGACATGTCGACACACGTGTACCGACACACCACACACACAGGGAATGCTTTTTCTGGAGACAGTTTCCTCACAAGGCCCTTTGGAGAGACAGAGAGAGAGTATGCCAGCACACACCCCAGCGCTATATAACCCAGGAATAACACAGTATCTTAATGTTTGTCCAGTAGCGCTGCTGTATGTAATTTGCGCCGAATTTTGTGCCCCCCCCCACTTTTCAACCATCTTCTCTACCGTGGTATAAGCAGGGGAGAGTCCGGGGAGCTTCCTCTCAGCGGTGTTGTGGAGAAAAAATGGCGCTGGTGAGTGCTGAGGGAGAAGCCCTGCCCACTCGGCGGCGGGCTTCTGTCCCGCTTAAACGGTAAAATTGGCGGGGGCTCATACATATATACAGTGCCCAGCTGTATATATGTTATACTTTTGCCAAAAAGAGGTTTATATTGCTGCCCAGGGTGCCCCCCCTGCGCCCTGCACCCTTACAGTGACCGGAGTATGTGAGGTGTATGGGAGCAATGGCGCACAGCTGCAGTGCTGTGCGTTACCTCAGTGAAGATCATGAACTCTGCGGAGCCCGTCTATCCCCATGGGTCCTTACGGAGTCCCCAGCATCCTCTAGGACGTTAGAGAAACTAGGATTTTAATACCTACCGGTAAATCCTTTTCTCTTAGTCTGTAGAGGATGCTGGGCACCCGTCCAGTGTTGTACTGTGTCTGCAGTTATTAAATGGCCCTTAACTCCAGAACATTTATGTGGAGACAACTTTCCTGACTTGACCATCTTCCTTGGACGTTTTCCCCCTGTGTGACTGCTCCCCAGCCTCGGAGGGTTGCATCTGTGGTCCCTAGGATCCAGTGCTGGATCCCGAACCATCACCCCTCTAGGAGGTGAGAACTGTGCAGCCACCAATGGAGTGAGATTCTGGTCTTGAAGACAGGATTATCCTCCGGTGCATGTGTAGGTGGGATCCGGACCACTTGTCCAACAGGTCCCACTGGAACACTCTGGCATGGAACCTGCCAAACTGAATGGCCTCGTAGGCCACAACCATCTTCCCCAGCAACCGAATGCATTGATGGATTAACACTCTTGCTGGTTTCAGAATTTGTTTGACCAGACTCTGGATCTCCATAGCCTTTCCCCTGGAAGAAAACCTCTTCTGTGTCCAGTATGACTCCCAAAGACAACTACCGCGTCATTGGGACCAACTGCGATTTTGGCAAGTGTAGGAGCCAACCATGTTGTTGAAGAACTGTCAGGGAGAGTGCAATGTTTTGCACCAACTGGTCCCTGGATCTCGCCTTTATCAGGAGATCATCCAAGTACGGGATAATTGTGACTCCTTGCTTGCGAAGGAGAACCATCATTTCCGCCATCACCCTGGTGAAAATCCTCGGAGCCGTGGACAGACCAAACGGCAATGTCTGAAATTGGTAATGACAATCCTGAATTGCAAACCTTAGGTAGCTTGATGCAGTGGCTAAATGGGAACATGTAAGTAGGCATCCTTTATGTCTACCAAAACCATGAAATCTCTTTCCTCCGGACTGGAGATCACTACCCTGAGAGATTCCATCTTGAAATTGAATTTCTTTAGGAAGAAATTGAGGGATTTCAGATTTTAGATTGGTCTGACTGAGCCGTCCGGCTTCGGGACCACGAAGAGGCTTGAATAAAAACCTTCTCCCTGCTGACTAAGGCCAATTTGAACAATCGGTGAGGGGGAACATCTTGAAACCCCAGTTTGTACCCTTGGGACACTATTTGTAAAACCCACGAGTCCAGGTCCGAATGAATCCAGAACTGACTGAAGAGTTTTAGACGTGCCCCCACTGGTGTGGGCTCCTGCAAGAAAGCCCCAGCGTCATGCAGTGGATTTGGCAGAAGCAGAGGACAATCTCTGCTCCTGCGATCTTGAAGAGGCTACAGACCTCTTCCTTCTCCTTCCTCTACCTGCAAAGAAAGGGGAATCTTAACTTCTTGCATATCTATTGGGCCAAAATGACTGCGGTAGATAATGATGCGTCTTCATCCGTTGAGAGGGAACATAGGGCAAGAAGGTTGACTTACCTGCGGGAGCTGCCGAGATCAAATTAACTAGGCCGTCGCCAAACAAGGCTTCACCTTCATAGGGAAGAGACTCCCTTTCTTCTTGGAGTCAGCATCAGCATTCCCTTGGTGAATCCACAATGCCCTCCTATCCGAGACTGCCATGAAATTGGCCCGTGAACTCAAGAGTCCTATATCCCTTGCAGTCGTAAGTATGCTGCAGTGTCAACAGGCCAACTAAACCCTCCCCCCTCCTTTTACCCCATCACTTTGTCCAGTCCCTGTGGTCCATACTGTATTGCCATTATTATGCATGTTGCTGTGCTGGCCCTTTTCTGAATGTCCCTGCCACCGCCACCGAAGAGCTGGATAAGCCCAGTATGAAAACCACCTGCCGGCCTCACTGACGGTCCGAGTCAAAGGCTCCATTTTTTTTTTTAAAGATTCCTCTGCCAAGTTAAGGGGGGCTTAAGGGGGCCCCAGAGATATCAGTGTACTGGGGCCCAAGATTTCTGTTGCTGGCCCTGACCCTCAGGGGCGTATCTACCCCTTTGGGCAGTACGGATGGTGTAATGGTTAGCATTACTGCCTCACAGCACTGAGGTCATGGGTTCGATTCCCACCATGGCCCTAACTGTGTAGAGTTTGTATATTCTCCCCGTACTTGCGTGGGTTTCCTCCGGGTACTCCGGTTTCCTCCCACAATCCAAAAATATACTGGTAGGTTAATTGGCTCCCAACAAAAATTAACCCTAGTGTTAATGTGTCTGTGTGTACATGTGATAGGGAATATAGATTGTAAACTCCACTGAGGCAGGGACTGATGTGAATGGGCAAATATTCTCTGTACAGCGCTGCGGAATATGTGTGCGCTATATAAATAACTGGTAATAAATAAATAATAAATAAAATTGGCCAGGATGTCACTTGCCAGGAGCACCATCCAGGTTTCAGTTGGGGGATTAGAGTTCATACAGTAATTAAATGTTTTCATATTGAGAACTACATCTCCCAGCATATACAGTGTGCTGAGGATGCTAACAAGCTTTATTTAAAAGTTTAAAAAACATTGCTTTTATAATTGCAATGGTTAAAAAGGGAGAGCTATAAATCAATTTATCAGTGAATGATCGCAGTTTGAGCCGTTACATTTTACTGAACCACCTATCCCTCCACACTCACTACCTGTCCTCAGGATACATTTACCATCCTGGCAGACGGTATACCGGCGGTCATTTGACCGATGTTGGAATCCTGACACCACTTTGGAGACTGGTGCCGGCACACAGACAGCCAACATCCCGAAGGTGAGTATTGGAGGGAGGGTTAGGAGTCGGACCAGGGGAGGTGGTGTAAGGGAAGGCACTAGGAGGGGGGGGGGGGTAGCCCTAGCTGCCACCCCCTGAGGGTTAGCCCTATCCGCCACCCCCCAGAGGGTTAGTATTAGTAATCATGTGACCTCTGGAATCCCGAGCGCCGGATGCCATACCCAACCCCCTTTACTTTTTCAGGCATTTCTATCTCTCCTCTCTCTATGGTGTTCCAATTGCCCACTTTCCCTTGTGCTTTACTCTCTCTCTCTCCTTTGTTTAGAGCATCAGTTTCTGTAGTCCACTTATACCCTTATTTTTTCCAGTGTTTCACTAACTCTCTGATGTAATGAGGATGTATGGTCTAGAGGGATCAGTAATGCATTGTACTGTATAGAGGCGTCAGGGATGTGGCGTAGGGAATAGAGGCGTCAGGGATGTGGCGTAGGAAATAGAGGCGTCAGGGATGTGGCGTAGGAAATAGAGGCGTCAGGGATGTGGCGTAGGGAATAGAGGCGTCAGGGATGTGGCGTAGGAAATAGAGGCGTCAGGGATGTGGCGTAGGGAATAGAGGCGTCAGGGATGTGGCGTAGGGAATAGAGGCGTCAGGGATGTGGCGTAGGGAATAGAGGCATCAGGGATGTGGCGTAGGGAATAGAGATGTCAGGGATGTAGCGTAGGGAATATAGGCATCAGGGATGTACTAGCAGGTATATAGAGGTCAGTGTACTGTAAAGAGGGGTCAGTAATGCAGTGATGGTTATAGAAAGGTCAGTGATGTAGTGTAGGGTATAGAGGGGTCAGTTATGTAGTGTGGGGTAAAGAGGGGTCAGTAAAGATACTAAGCTGAAGTACTTAGAACACTTCTTGAATTAAGACACAACCTGCAAGAAAAAGTATGCAATATAGGTGAAAAGGCAAATGTCAGAGGTCTGATACAAGTGACCAGCTCCATACCTTGCACCACATAGCGTTATGTTAAACTGGGATATGTTCTTTTTTGGTGTGTGTGGGTGTGTGTGGGTGTGTGTGGGTGCCAAAGGCTGCCTGCCTTATTGCTCCTCCCCCATCCGGCTCCCAAGCACCTCTGCTGCCCAGTGATCCAGGAGCCTGCTGCTAGGAAGAAGTGGCCGAGCTTCAGCAAGCGAGTCTGGAAACTGGCGGAGGAAGTCATGATAACCAGATAATGGGGAGTGGAGAGCCAGTTCCAAGGTAATACTTTATACAGCTGGTTGAGATCCTGGTCGGTGGATATGGATTCCAAGAAAACCCTGGAGGTGCTTCCTTTCAAGGGAGACACTCTCTTTGGAGAAGACCTCAATAAGATTGTAGCTGATCTGGCTACTGCTAAAACAACTTGCCTACCTAGTATGACTCCTACCACGCAGAAGGCTAAAAGTACTTTTCCTTGGCCCTTTCATCCTCCAGGTAAAGCGTACCCATGGTCAGGCATACCCAAAGCAAGCTCATGCTTCCAGACCTGCCAAGCCCAGACTGAAGCAAGCCTGGGCTGCCCGTCAGCCTGCTTCCAAAACGGACAAGCCTGCCGCATGACGGGGCGGGCCTCCCTCTGGGGGATCCCAGGGTGGGGGGCCCGACTTCTAGGTTTGGCATAGAAAGGTATAATTCTAAGATAGAGAATTCTATTTGGCGCTCACCTTGTACTTTGTGAAGAAATAATCAGCATTGTGGCTGAGCAGATACATGTAGTGTGTGGCTGCAAACTGCATGGATCTGCTGCGTTGCAATGCTGATACTTTTTTTTTTCAAAGTACCAATAGCTTCATATAATGTTCACAATTTTTATGCAGGATCAAATAGCTCAATGGGTAGGGTGTTTGATTAGAATTCAACAGGTTATAGGTTTGAATCCTGGGTATTGTAGTTTGAGATGTGTTATTTAATAAAGCATGTTATTCTGACTGCCGGCATCCTATCACCTGGGATATCATACTAAATAAATGGAGTTGATCAATTTTTTTTTTTTTTTTTTTATTAAACTAGGGACAATTTCCAGATACTTTTATTTATAACTGAGATTGCCCCCTGGAACTTCACATCAGTTGACAACTATGCATGAGTGGGCAGTGCTTGCCCTGGATCTGCCCACCCATTTGTGTGCCATCATAAAAGAAAGCATAACTGACAGTTATCCTGGGCGTACACTACACAATTATCTGTTAGGCTATCTATCCAGTCTGGATGGATGGAATAAAAATCTGGTAATGTATAGGAGCAAATGTCGATTAACCATTTGCTCCCAAACACTAGAAAAGTGGTCAAAAATGGTCATTACACAAATTGGTTAAACCCAAAATGTAACCAATTTGTTTAGGGGACCATTTTTGTCCATTTTCTAGTGTTTGAGAGTAAATCGTTGATGGTCATTTGCTCACATAGATAACCGGATTTCTATTCCAATCAGCCAGTGTTGGAGAGATGGTCTGCCAGATTACATAATGCATACCAGAGCCATAACTAGACTTTTTAGTGCCCTGTGACAGAGAATTATATGCCCCCCCCCCCACTATTTTTGCAATATGGACAAAAGGCGCATGCCTCGTGGGGAAGGGGCATAACAAGATTGGTCTCAGAGAAAGCACATGAGATATGAAGATATATCTAGTATACTTGACACTCAATGGTTTGTGTTATTGCCGGGGGGCCCTCCTTAAATGCATATACAGTCACACATGGCTTGCTTGTGCAAATGGCATATCAGCAGTCAGCACTAACTGGTGACATGCCATTTGTACAAGTAAGCCATGTGTGACTAATATATAAACACACTTTATTAAATAACACCTCAGACTACCATACCCATGATTCAAATCTATAACCTGTTGAATTCTAATCAAACACCCTACCCATTGAGCTACTTGATCCTGCATAAAAATTGTGAACATTATATGAAGCTATTGGTACTTTGCAAAAAAATATTATTAGCATTGCAACTCAGCAGATCAATGCAGTGTGCAGCCACACACTCCATATATCTGCTCAGCCACAATGCTGATTATTTCTTCACAAAAGTACAAGGTGAGCTCCAAATAGAATTCTCTAGCTTAGATTATACCTTTCTATGCAAGGGTAAATAGCTCAATTGTTTGACTGCAATGCCACAGGAAATGGTTTGGATCCAAGACAGTGTGACTGAATAATAAAGAAACCTTAAGATGAGTTCATGAATGTTGTATAAGTATTAGTGAGAGAAGGGGTCAGGAGCATGCTAGGCTGCAAAAAATAAGGTAGGCTGCAAGTGAAAGTAATGATCTCCTATATATTTTCCCAGATCTGTCACTCTGTGTGGCTAACTCTGGGGGAAGTCACATTAATGGGCGGAGACGGCATCTGCAGGACGATACACCAGTGCCAGCAGCAGACCGTAACAAAGTGACAGATTAGGGAGAATATATAGGAGGTAGGGAGGTGGCCATGGTACATGGCTGACCAAGGGACACTAGCTCATGTACCCCTTTACCACTGAGGCTAGCCACCAAGGATGGACCTGTCACCAGTGCACATGCAATAACCTCTTCTGCTGCCCTCTTTGCAACTCAGATTGCCCAGTGCTCCCCTTCGCTAACAGTCCACAAAGTTTCCCCATCTCACGATCTGCCTCCTCACCGCCACTTTCATCTCTACAGCACACGCGCATATCATACAAGATCCCATCATGCGTACGTAGGTCTGAAATGCCAGAGGGAGGTTGGGGGGAGATTGGCATGCGCCAGCAACACCACACAGCTCACTGTGACCACAGTGGAGAGGCGCTGCAACAGGACAATACACCAACCTCGGAGCAAGGAACTGCGTCGGTCAGGAGGAGAACTATTTCAATAGCATAAAAAGGTTAGTGCGTCCCACCCTATGGACACCAGACTCATCAAGTCACTGTTGCCAGAGTCTCATACAATGACTCTGAACCTCTAAGCACACTATTTGACTGTCCACACCCTGCTGTGCCTATTACCCATCTCCTCCACCACCCTCAACACTGACCCACACATCATTCACCCACAAAGATACAATAAAGGTAGTTTGGATAAATTAGCTAAATGAAATGGATTTAACCAATTTATCTAAATGACCATTTTTGGATGTTTTCCAGTGTTTGTGAGCAAATGGTCAATTGTCATTTGCTGCCACATATTAGCATAATTTTGCTTCAACTAGAAAAAAAAAATTGGACAGATAATCTAAGTGTGGATCCAGTTTAAAGGTCCGTATTCACGGCCCGATTTTGGGGAGATGTGTGCTGAGCGAACTGCTCTGCACACATCTCTCCCCCCGCTCAGCACAGCGTGATGTGTACTGAGCGTACGGGGGGTGGGGGGGCGCTCATTTCACCCCCTGTGTAGGGCATTCTGTGTGTATCCAGCTTAACAGGTGTGAGCATCATACAACTACTGACTTGCGAGTAACTATACAGCAGCTCCATACCTTGTGACTTGAAGAAACACCAGTTAACCCCGGGAAAGCTGCAGTCAAAGCAACAATTCCTCTTCTTACATTCCGCTGCACTTATTGTGGGGTAGCCGCAATCCCTTCTGCTGTACGGTTCCACATTACATTGTTTCTTGTCACTTCCTGTTGATGCAGTAAGGAAACATCCAGGAATTACAGCAGCTTAGTTTTTTTTTTTTTTTTTTAACTGGTGCAATTTAGCTAAAACAGCTAACAGGAAATTTCCACTTAAATGGTATTTTCTAATCTTATCTGACCATGACTAAGAATAAAGGATACACAAGATAAACTCTTATAGCTATGGACCTTATCCATGTTTAAGCTCCATCAAATCTGTAATCAATAGCACTACATGCTCCCACTCTACCACTGTACTGTATACTCTAACTGTGTTTTTAAGGTAAAAACACCATTTAACCCCAGTGACACTTGAATTAAAGCAGCAGCCTCTATAATAGCATTCTTTAGCATTAATCCCAGGAAATCTGCAATCTTCACGCTCTTTGATAGCCACGCTACATTGCTGTTTACTTGGATGGAGCAGAGAGCACAACATCAGGACATAGGAAATATTACAATGCATGATAAGAAAGGTGTGAGCTCTACAGCAAGGCCTCTAACCCTTTGCCAGTGCCAAATACATAGGGCTTAACTCAGATCTGATCACAGCAGCAAATTTATTAGCTAAAACCATGTACACTGCAGGGGGGGGGGGGGGGTGTATAATATGTGCAGAGAGAGTTAGATTTTGGTTCGGTGTGTTCAAACTGAAATCTAAATTGCAGTGTAAAAACAAAACAGCCAGTATTTACCCTGCACACAAACAATATAACCCACCTAAATCTCTCTGCAAATGTTATATCTGCCCCCCCCCCCCCATCCCTGCAGTGCACATGGTTTTGCCCACTAGCTAACAAATTTGCTGCATCTGGGAATTACAGCATCTTAATATTTCTTTTTACAGAAGGTTCAGCAAATTAAATTATTTAGTGAAATACTGTAATCATAACAGTTACAGGGATATTGTAGGTAGATTTATTGTCAGTGGATAAATGTAAAAATTAAACCCTTAGGCATAGTTCCCAAATGCTGTCATTGCAATCCAGATTTTAAGGATATCATGCTTGAGCACAGGTGACTTAATTAGAACTTCGGTCAATGTGAATTAACCATTGGACTCAACCATGGTTATCCTTAAAACCCAGGGGTCTATTTAAGATCGATCTTAATCGATGTTGGGCTTCCAGGTTGAAAAAAAAACACACATTTACTAACATTTTAAAATTTATATAAAAAATCATCTGTTCGTAAATGCAGTGCACATGGTTTTGCCCAACTGCTAACAAAAATCCTGCTGCGATCAACTCAGAATTACCCCCCATGGCCCTCATTCCGAGTTGTTCGCTCGCAAGCTGCTTTTAGCAGCATTGCACACGCTAAGCCGCTGCCTACTGGGAGTGAATCTTAGCATCTTAAAATTGCGAACGAAAGATTTGCAATATTGCGATAAGACATCTCTGTGCAGTTTCTGAGTAGCTCGAGACTTACTCTGCCAGTGCGATCAGTTCAGTGCTTGTCGTTCCTGGTTTGACGTCACAAACACACCCAGCGTTCGCCCAGACACTCCTCCGTTTCTCCAGCCATTACCGCGTTTTTCCCAGAAACGGTAGCATTTTTTCCCACACGCCCCTAAAACGGTCTGTTTCCGCCCAGAAACACCCACTTCCTGTCAATCACATTACGATCACCAGAACGATGAAAAAACCGTGAGTAATATTCCTAACTGCATAGCAAATTTACTTGGCGCAGTCGCAGTGCGAACATTGCACATGCGCATTAAGCGGAAAATCGCTGCAATGCGAAGAAAATTACCGAGCGAACAACTCGGAATGACCACCTATGTGCACTGCAGGGAAGGCAGATTTAACATGTGCAGAGAGAGTTAGATTTGGGTGTGGTGTGTTCAATCTGCAATCTAATTTGCAGTGTAAAAATAAAGCAGTCAGTATTTACCCTGCACAGAAACAAAATAACTCACCCAAATCTAACTCTTTCTGCACATGTTATATCTGCCTCCCCTGCAGTACACATGGTTTTGCCCAACTACAAACAAAATTCCTGCTGCGATCAACTTGGAATTACCCCCATCGAATTACCCCCATTTTCACACTGCTCGTGTATATAAGACATAGTTTGGATCGTAATACGCGTTACAACCGCAAAAACTATGAAGAGGATGGGGGCATATACGCAGGGTCCATCCTGTGCGTGTGCCTACATTTTCTCCGGGTGCCCCGCAGAAAATGCGAATGCCTCTGCCTGTCAATCAGTAGAGGGCGTACCTTCGCAGGTATATCGCGATCATGAGCCATGTCTCCCATTTTTGTCATTATAGGTGCTCTGTGAGCTGCTGGCCATGCCCCAGCCCCTCTGTCTCCCGTGAATAGACATTGAGGCTTATTCAGACCAGATCGCTTCAATTTATTTTCACCCAGCGGGCAATCAGGTCTGCACTGCACATGCGTATGCGCCACAATGCGTAAGTGCGACGGTCCGGAGATCACAAGAAGATTGACAAGAAGAGGGTGTTTGTGTGGGTGGCAACTGAATGTTTCTAGGGAGTGTCCGGAAAAACACTGGAGGGACCCGGCGTTTTGTGGGAGGATTTGTGACGTCACCTCAATGGCTGAGTAAGTGCTGAGCTGTGCAGCTCTTGTGCACATGTGATCACACACCTGCACAGCAAATTTTCCCTTCCGCTGTAGGCGGCAACTACCTGATTACAGGGATGCAAAAAACACACCCTAGCGATCAGGTCTGAATTACCCACAATGTGCATATTTGCAGAGCAACAAGCTACAGGGAGCCTTCCACCCCCCCCCCTTCCCCATGACTATGGGACACTGCGGCCCCCACAGGGGGGGGGGGAGGGGTTGTTTGGGTTAGCTGGACATTCCCAAAAAAAGTGACTGTCCTGCAAAAATTGGTATAGTTGGGAGGTATGTTCAAATACATTTATTGTTTTGCATGCAGGGTAAATACTGTCTTCTTTGACATTTAGCCACAAATGCTGCACAGCTGAATTACAGTATTACACTGCAATTAACAGTTATGCTAGGACATTCCCCCTCCCAAATCTACCTCTCTCTGCATGTTACATCTGTCCCACAGTGGCGTGCGGTGAGGTCAGTGGCTAGTGAGGCACTACAGCCATAATTTCCGCCGAATCCTGCCGATGACCCTTAGCCAATGCCCGCTACTGCCTCTGAGCCGATACCCGCTGCCACCGCCAATGGCTTACAAACTCTCCCACAATCAACTGACCCAGCCCTCCACCACTAATTTCTATCTCAGTCCGATGCCGCCAATGCCCGCTGCCTGCCTGCTCATTGTTCTTGTTATATATTATACATTTTTAAAGAAAAAAAAATTAGTGTTTGGGACTGGGAAGGGTGAGGGAGGAGGACATGAATGCAATTTTGTTGTCCAGGGCTTCCATTAACTTAAAGGAGAAGGGTCTGAATGGGTTAAAAAAAAATGCGTGAGGTCCCCCCTCCTTAGTATAACCAGCCTCGGGCTCTTTGAGCCGGTCCTGGTTATTTAAATACTGGAGGAAAAATTGGACAGGGGTTCCCCGTATTTAGACAACCAGCACCGGGCTCTTAGAACGGTCCAGGTTCCAAAAATACGTGGGACAAAAGATGTAGGGGTCCCCCATATTTTGAAAACCAGCACCGGGCTCCACTAGCCAGAGAGATAATGCCACAGCCGGGGGACACTTTTATGTAGGTCCCTGCGTCCCTGGCATTACCCCTCCAACTAGTCAACCCTGGCCGGGGTTCCCTGGAGGAGTGGGGACCCCTTAAATCAAGAGGTTCCTCCCCTCGAGGCACCCAAGGGCCAGAGGTGAAGCCCGAGGCTGTCCCCAGCACCCCTGGGTGGTGGGTGCCGGGCTGATAGCCATGTGTGTAAAAAAAGAATATTGTTTTTTTTGTTGTGGAACTACAAGGCCCAGCAAGCCTCCCCCGCTTGCTGGTACTTGGAGAACCTCAAGTACCAGCAGGCGGGGAAATAACGGGCTTGCTGGTACCTGTAGTTCTACAACAACAAAAAATACCCAAATAAAAACACAAACACACACAGCGTGACAGTAAAATTATTGAGACAGGCTGTAGCATGTTGGTGCATGTAACCCTATAAAAGTGATGGATTGGGTGACTATTACAATACCCACTGTTGCTGTCTGAAAAATTATGGATTTATAGATTGCTCTGCCGAGACATTTTTTTCTAAAATGCACCACAGGTATGGATGGATAGTATACTTGACGACACAGAGGTAGGTAGAGCAGTGGCCTACTGTACCGTACTGCTATATATTATATTATTTATTATTATCCTTTATTTATATGGCGCCACAAGGGTTCCGCAGTGCCCAATTACAGAGTACATAAACAAATAATCAAACAGGAAAACAGCAACTTACAGTTGATGACAATATAGGACAAGTACAGGGTAAATAAACATAGCTACATCAGCAGATGACACTGGAATAAGTATCAGGTGGCAGAAGACTGCTGGATTTGGTGCAGCTGAAGATTATTAAAGTAAGAAAAGAGTAAGCACATGAGGGAAGAGGGCCCTGCTCGTGAGAGCTTACATTCTAAAAGGGAGGGGTAGACAGACAGGGGTGAGACAGATGGGGTACATAGAGAGCGTGGAACAGAGATTTAGGATGAGATTTGGCTGGGTTTGGTGAAGAAGTGGGTCTTGAGAGCCCGTTTGAAGTTTTGTAGAGAGGTGGAGAGTCTGAGGGGGAGAGGTAGGGAATTCCAGAGAAGTGGTGCAGCACGTGAAAAATCTTGGAGGTAGGAGTGGGAGGAAGTAATCCGTAGGCAGGAGTCGGTGTGCATTAGCAGAGCGAAGAGGACGGATGGGAGTGTAAAGCGAGATAAGATCAGAGATGTAGATGGGAGAGGAGTGGGTGAGGGCTTTGTAAGCAAGTGTGAGAAGCTTGAAATGGATTCTGAAAGGGAAGGGGAGCCAGTGAAGGACTAGTAAGAGAGGAGAGGTGGACGTAGTGCGTTTGGTGAGGAAAATGAGCCGGGAAGCAGCATTGAGGATAGATTGGAGTGGAGAGAGGTATTTGTCAGGAATGCCAGTCAGGAAGAGATTACAGCAGTCCAGTCTGGAGATGACCAGTGAGTGGATAAGAGTCTTAGTAGCATCCTGGGTCAGAAAGGGTCTGATCCTGGAAATATTTTTTAGATGAAAACGGCAGGTTTGTGAGAGGTGCTGAATGTGTGGTTTGAAGGAGAGGGAGGAGTCAAGGATTACTCCAAGACAGCGCACTTGGGGGGTAGAGGAGATAGTAGTGCCATCAATAGATAATGAGATTGTAGGAGGTGAGGTTATGCGGGAGGGAGGGAAGATGATCAGCTCGGTCTTAGACATGTTAAGTTTAAGAAAGAGCTGGGACATCCAGAAAGAGATAGCAGAGAGACAGTTGGAGATACGAGTGAGGAGAGTAGGGGAGAGGTCTGGAGAGGAAAGATAGATTTGAGTGTCATCAGCATAGAGATGATATTGGAAACCAAAAGAACTAATGAGCTTACTTAGTGAGGACGTATAGAGAGAGAAGAGAAGAGGACCAAGGACAGAACCTTGGGGTACCCCTACAGTTAGTGGAAGTGAGGGGGAGGTGGAGTCATGAGAGGAGACAGAGAATGAACGGTCAGAAAGGTAGGACGACAACCAAGAGAGGGCTGTGTTACGCAGACCAATGGAGTGAAGGATTTGCAGTAGGAGAGGATGGTCCACAGTGTCAAAAGCAGCAGAGAGATCAAGTAGAATAAGTAGAGAGTAGTGTCCCTTAGATTTAGCAGCATGGAGGTCATTGCATACTTTTGTAAGGGCAGTTTCAGTGGAGTGGAGAGGACGGAAGCCAGACTGGAATGGGTCAAGCAGTGATTGTGAGGAAAGAAAGGAAGTAAGGCGGTTGTAGACAATACGCTCAAGGAGTTTGGAGGCAAAAGGGAGGAGAGAGATGGGTCGGTAGTTGGAGAGAGTGTTTGGATCAAGGGTAGGTTTTTTAAGAATAGGAGAGATGAGAGCGTGCTTGAAGGCAGAGGGGACAGTGCCTGATGAGAGGGAGAGATTAAGAAGGTGGGAAAGATGGGAAAAAGCAGAAGAAGAGAGGTGGCAAAGGAGGCGGGAGGGGATTGGGTCAAGTGGGGAGGTGGTGAGGGGACAGGAACGAATGAGGGCCATGACTTCCTCTCCAGATGCATGGGAGAAAGATGACAGAGTTGGTGCGAGGGATGGGGAGGGTTCGTAAGGGTTGGGAGAAGGCTGGTTACTGATAGTCTGGTGTGATGTGATGTCCTGACGTATGGAGTCAATTTTGGATGTGAAGTAAGTGGCAAAGTCAAGAGCAGAGAGTGAGGAAGGGAGACTAGGTGGAGGTGGGCAGAGGAGTGAGTTGAGAGTGGCAAAGAGGCGCCGGGGGTTGGAAGACTGGGAGGAGATGAGGTTCTTGAAGTATGACTGTTTAGCAAGAGAAAGGGCAGCACTGAAGGATGAGAGCATAAGTTTGAAATGGAGAAAGTCTGCCTTAGAGCGTGATTTCCTCCAGTGTCGCTCAGCCGTACGTGAGCATTTTTGCAGATATCTGGTGCATTTGGTGTGCCAGGGTTGAGGTGTTAATTTGTGAGGGTGAATAGTGGTTGGTGGAGCAACAGAGTCAAGAGCAGAAGTAAGGGAAGCATTGTATGTGGAAGTGGCTTGTTCAGGGCATGAGAGAGAGAGAGAATAGGAGAGAGAGGTGAGTCAAACAGGGAGGAAAGGAATGTGGTGTCAATAGCTTCAATGTTACGCTTAGTGATGGTAGCCTTAGGAGGTAGAGATGGGGAAGTCGAGAGAGATAGGTTGAAGGAGAGCAGATGGTGGTCAGAGAGGGGAAATGGGGAGTTGGAAAAATCAGAAATATCACAGCGGTGAGTGAAGACCAGATCCAGTGAGCTCCCATTCACATGGGAGGGTGAGGAGGTCCGCTGGGAGAGACCAAGTGAAGAGGTGAGGTTAAGGAGTTTAGAGGCAGGGGATTGTGTGGGGATGTCAATAGGGATGTTGAAATCGCCTAGGATAATGGTGGGAATGTCAGAAGAGAGGAAGTGAGGAAGCCAGGAAGCAAAGTTGTCGATTAATTTGGAAGCAGTGCCAGGGGGGCGGTAAATGACAGCTACTCTAAGATGGACTGGTTGGAAGAGGCATATGGCGTGGACCTCAAATGTAGAGAATATAAGGGATGGTTCTGGTGGTATGAATTGGTAGGAGTAACTAGAAGGTAAAAGGACCCCAACACCACCCCCATGGCGACCCCCAGGTCGGGGTGTGTGTGTGAATGTAAGGCCCCCAGCAGAGAGAGCAGCAGCAGAAGTAGTGTCAGAGGGCGTAATCCAAGTTTCAGTAATGGCTAGTAGGTGTAGGGAGTTGGAAATGAAAAGGTCATGAGTGGGGACCAGTTTGTTATAAACAGATCTGGCATTCCAGAGGGCACAGGATAGGGGGTATGAGTTTGTGGGAGGGATGTGAATTAGATTTTCAGGGTTGCTGTAGCGATGAGGTGGGATTAAGTTTGAGGGCAGGGATGATGAGAGAGTAGTGATGGTACGGGTGCCTGAGATAGGAGGGGAAACTGCAGGAGGTGGGCAGGGAGGGAGGTCAGTGTGATGTGGATGGGGGTGTGGGGAGGTGACAGGGAAGGGAGAGAGGGAGCAGGGCTGAGTTGTGGGGTAGCAGGACCATGGGGCAGAGGTGAATGAAAGTGGGGTAACAGGAAAGGTGGGGGAAGGAAACAGAGGGATGGAGGGGAGACAGAGGAGGGGAGAGAGGAGGTGGAGGAGACTAGGGGGGAAGGCTAAAGATACATTATTAGGTAGACACTGAGTGATGTGGGGAGTATAAGAAAACCTTGACATAGTGTTAAGTAGGTAAATAGGTTGAGGGAAAGTGGAAGTAGGAGAGGAGACTAAGGCAATCCGAGCAGAAGAATTGCAGAAATGCAGGTGAGAAAAGCAGTGTAGGCTCAAGGGGTGTAGATTTAGTATGAAATGAGTCAAAAGCGTAGATAAAGTGGGTGCAGAAAAGTATTTAGAGTGTAAGAAATGAAAGGATTGTGAGAGGTTTAAGAAGCAATGGTAATTATGTTAGATGTTTTAAGTGTTTGCAGGTAAAATTGCATTGATGCAGCTGTGCTTAAAAAACAAAATTACAATAATACAGATACAGGCATTTGTAGGTGAAATGGATGGTTTATGAAATGTCCAAGTAAGGTAGTTCTGTGCTATGTAATCAGATGCAACAATCAGGAGGTGAGTGATCTGAGGAGTAAGTGACTCACATTTGTTATTAGTTCTTCAGTTTTCTTTGTTTTGTTAGATTGGTGTGCTTCTGTTTTCCTTCTTTTTCACTTCGATTGAACGCTGATTGAACACTGCTGTTATGTGTCAATTTTATCACGCTTTGATAAAAATGCACGCTTAGATCAATAAATGCACAGCCAAATGGCTTTGCACAGCCTACACCATTGGACTTAAGTAGAAGATTATTACAAGTGAAACCAATAATTGAAATCTGTAACCACACCCCACCCCCTCAAATGCCAGGCAATAAATTACCTTAAAAACAACAACCAGGCATTCCACAAAGATTAAACTGGGTCTATATCATTCAAAACTTTAAAAAAGTACTTCAAAATAACATACTATGCAATAATGTTTCAATTTGCATTACCCAGCAGAATTAGCTTTGCATATATAGATATAGTGCAGCAGAATATATTGGTGGTTGTAGTCAATTGTAATTACCCAGCAGAATTAGCTTTGCAAATATAGATATAGTGCAGCAGAATATATTGGTGGTTGTAGTCAGTTGTAATTACCCAGCAGAATTAGCTTTGCATATATATAGTGCAGCAGAATATATTGGTGGTTGTAGTCAATTGTAATTACCCAGCAGCAGCTCTACTGCACTCATCACCAGTGCTCACAATATATATAATGCTATATACTATGCCATAGTGGTGCTTACTATATAACACCTCCTACTGCGTTCCCCCTGGCAATGAGCATGACACCCAGAGAGTGAAACCCCTGGCAATGAGCATGACACCCAGCACGTGAAACTCTTGGCATTGAGCAGTTTTTGTAAAAGTAATTAGAAGCTTTACTGTAGGGCATAGTGTATCACAGATATTGTGGTGAGTGACATAATATGTTCCAAAGGGCATTAATGTGTGGGGCTTAACATGGTGGAAATTACTGTACTTTTTTCCCTGTGGTGGCCGAGGTCTGTTGGTGCAGGGTCAAGAACTGGGGTGTAAGGTAGTCTTTGCCTGCAAGGCTACGCCCATTTTATGGAGACCATACCCATTTTTGCGAGGTCACGCCCCCCCCCATCCCGTCCGGAGCGCTCACGCAAATATAGTTTTTTTTATATATATATATATATATATATGGGGGAGGGGCACAATTTTTAATGCCAATGGTGGCGGGGGGCACGCATTTGAAGCCAAATTGTTTAGAAACACCCCTGCAAGAAAATATCTGTAAATCCAATGTTACCATAAGTGTGGCATATACCTGCGCTTGCTCGCGGGGTGAGAACATCTCCCTAATTGAATTCAGCGATATGAATAGAGGTTGTGCAGCAGCCACAGAAAGGGTTAATCTCTGCAGCTTGTCACTAAATTACATTGTTGCAATTTTAGCTGGGAGCTGCAATAATTACTCTAATATATAACACAGCCAACACTTCTATATTCACACAATATACTGCATGGTGAATATAGAAGTGGTGCTTACTAAACAGCACCTCCTACTGCATTCCACATCACCGCTGGTCACACTCATATCAGGCCCATAATGCTGTATACTATGCCATAGTGGTGCTTACTATATAACACCAGGTGCTGTGCAGTGGTCAAAACACACTAACTGGTCCCATGCTGTTGTTGAACTAAAGGCCTATACACACGATGAGATTCGGTCTATGCTAATAGGTTTAAAAAGGTTACATAAAAGCTACTTTATGTATTTATTCATTAAAGTTTTTAAGTTGTATTTTACAACCATACAATGATATGATATATAATGTATCGTATAATCATTACATAATGTTGATGGCATTGAATTGTCTCTGCCTTGACTAGTGGCAGCAGCTTCAGCACTAGGTGGAAGTGGATCTTGATCTTTCCCTATTTTACCCTCCACCTTTTTGTTCTCCATTTTTTCAGGGCCGGTGCAAGGTTTCTTGGCACCCTAGGCAAATCTTAAACCTACTCCCCCCCTCCCCTTCTTATTCAGGTTATGTCACACAGTAGTGCCCCTTATTCACATTATACCATAGTAGAGACCATTTACGCTAAACCACACAGTAGAGCCCATTCAAGTTCTGCCACAAAGAGCCCATTCACATTCTGGTAGAGCCCATTCATGTCTTGACACACAGTAGGACTGCCCCTTATAACATACAGTATGTCATACAGTAATGCCGTTATAACATTATGCCACACAATAGTAATGCCCTTACACATTATGCCACATCAAAATTGGCTGCCAGTCCGTGAGCGCCGATTGGCCAGCAGATGGCTCCAGATTCAAAATGAAGAAAAATAGAAAATAAAGCATTCTTTAATTTTCAAAGGTGCAATAACCGAAACGGGCTGTAAGGATAGCCATCTGCCAATATGCTGACTGCATCCATGATATTCGGATGAGTATAAATGCTGCTATGTTTTGTTGAAGGCCTGAAGCTATTTTCAAATTAAAGAATGCTATTTGTCTACTTTTCTAATGGGCCCTACACACTGCGCAATCCGACGCCGAGCTGCCCGTCGGTGGGGAGGGGAAATGACAGGAGGAGTGAATTTTCTTCACTCCCCCTGTCACCCGCATCCATAGATTTGCAGGCAAATATGGATGAGATTGTCCATATTGGCCTGCATGCACAAGCAACGGGGCACCAGCGATGAACGAGCGCGGGGTCGCGCATCGTTCATCACTGGTGACTCCACACTTAAAGATATGAACAGTATCTTGTTCATTAATGAACGAGATCGTTCATATCTTTCAGTAATATCGCCCAGTGTGTAGGGCCCATAAGAGGTGGTGTGCTGTTCTGCTGCTATTTGTCCATTGCGGACTTCTGTAGAGATGCTTACCGGATGTATTTGACTGAGCACCCAAGGATTCATCCACCCTAGGTGTGTGCAAACTGGTACTATATTTATATTATCTATTACAGTGGTCGAAGTGGAAATTTTAAAGTGGGGGTATGCTATAGTAAAGGACGTAGTTATGCCTCCAGAAAGGGGGCGTGGTCACCCCAAAAGGGGCGCGGTTGTCCAAAATGGGCGTGTCCAGTGTAGTAGAACCCCTTATACTATCTAGTACTGGTGCCCCTTTCACCTTATAGCACACTGAACGAGCCGACAGTCACATTGTAGCACACTGAATGAGCGGAAACTCACATTATAGCACACTGAATGAGCCGAAATTCACCTTGTAGCACACTGAATGAGCCGACAGTCACATTGTAGCACACTGAATGAGCGGAAACTCACATTATAGCACACTGAATGAGCCGAAATTCACATTGTAGCACACTGAATGAGCCGAAATTCACCTTGTAGCACACTGAATGAGCCGACAGTCACATTGTAGCACACTGAATGAGCGGAAACTCACATTATAGCACACTGAATGAGCGGAAACTCACATTATAGCACACTGAATGAGCCGAAATTCACCTTGTAGCACACTGAATGAGCCGACAGTCACATTGTAGCACACTGAATGAGCGGAAACTCACATTATAGCACACTGAATGAGCCGAAATTCACATTGTAGCACACTGAATGAGCCGAAATTCACATTGTAGCACACTGAATGAGCGGAAAATCACATTATAGCACACTGAATGAGCCGAAATTCACATTATAGCACACTGAATGAGCCGAAATTCACCTTGTAGCACACTGACTGAGCCGAAATTCACATTGTAGCACACTGAATGAGCGGAAACTCACATTATAGCACACTAAATGAGCCAAAATTCACCTTGTAGCACACTGAATGAGCCGAAACTCACATTGTAGCACACTGAATGAGCTGAAATTCACATTGTAGCACACTGAATGAGCGGAAACTCACATTATAGCACACTGAATGAGCCAAAATTCACATTGTAGCACACTTAATGAGCCGAAATTCACATTATAGCACACTTAATGAGCTTAAATTGTGACAGCAGGGACAGCCAGAGTGACGACAGGGAGAGAGAGAGAGAGTGACGACAGGGAGAGAGAGAGAGAGTGACGACAGGGAGAGAGAGAGAGAGTGACGACAGGGAGAGAGAGAGAGAGTGAAGACAGGGAGAGAGAGAGTGACGACAGGGGAACATTACCTAATTTGTTGCTGGTGGCTGGCAGTGGTGAGCGGTGGGCTGCTGGCGGGGGCGGGCGGCTGGTGGCGAGCGGTGATCGGCTGGTGGTGATCGGCGTGCGGTGGGCGGCTGTGAGCTAATACAGCACTCTACACGGCCGCCGCGCAGGGATGGGGAGCACAATGTGCAGCAGGATGGCCATTTCCCTTGCCTCCTGCTGCACTTTCAGTTCCGCATTTCCGGGTCAGTGGAAGAAGTGGCGGTATACCATACCGCCCCACTTCGACCACTGTGTGTGTGTGTGTGTGTGTGTGTGTGTGTGTGTGTGTGTATATATATATATATATATATATATAATGGTGTATGACTTAAATACAACATCCTTTCACACATTTTCAAGTCTCCAGAGTGCTGCCTTATTGCAAAATGGTTATATATATATATATATATATATATAATATGTCTGCCAGTTTATTGGATAGACGGCAAGAAAGTGCTATTTTAGGTCAAGTTGCTTCCTGGAATATAGTGTCCCAAAAGAGACTCCCCCCACAGTGCAGGGCTGCTTTTAAGGGTTAAAGTAGCTGGTATGTATGGCTGTAAATCTATGGTGCAGCGCCTCATACCTTCCAATGTGATTAATGTTCTCGTCAGCAGTCTCCTCTCTATCTCTGTGTGCAGGATCCCTCCCTCGTATTGTGATAGCATTCCGGAGGCCCATCAGCTGTCCTGTGGTGAGAATACACTCCTTCACTGCAGCCTGCCTGGCTGAGCTATAGCCAGTGTAGCTGCAGAGGTGAACGGGAGCCGCTGTTGTGCTGCTGGGTCTCCGTGAACGGTCAGCACGGGGACAGGGGGGGGAGGGGGGGCTGGGGTGAAGGTGACTGATAATGGTGGCTGCGGCTGGCCACACCTGCGCCGCGATCGCCACTAGGGTAGGCTGGCTTACACAAAATAATTTTTTAAGCATAATTTATTCAGCAGGAGTGGTGTACCGCCCTCTAGTGGCTGCTGCCCATAGGCAGCTGCCTAAAGCTGCCTAATGGCAGCGCCGGCCCTGCATTTTTTAATGTGTGGAATTATATGCCAGTAATATATCTGGAATTAGACGGTGGTAATGTCTGGAATTAGATACCACTAGATAGATACCAGATATCACTGCATACCCTCCAACATTTTACACACAAAAATTGGTACAAATTAGAAAAAGGGGCGTGGTCACGGGTAAAGGGGGCGTGGTCACGCCCCTTTTCCTATACTTTCAATGGAAGTTTGGAGAGCCAAAAATAGGTACAGACCATGAAAAAAAGGTACTGTACCTATTAAAAAGGTACAGTTGGAGGGTATGTCACTGTGACTGGAATGATGACATATGCACAGTGACAGGACACTACCACAGCACCCTACAGCAGCCATATGCGGCACAAGACACTGGAGTATTAGTAATGTACTGTAGTATACTGAGCACCACAAGACAATGAGCAGTGATACGGAGCACTGATGAGATTACTAGAACTGACACTGAGCAGCCAGATGCAGCACTGGACTATTAGTAATGTTCTGTAGTATACTGAGCACCACAATGCAGCACAAAACAATGAGCAGTGATACTGAGCACTGATGAGGATACTAGAACTGACACTGAGCAGCAAGATGCAGCACTGGACTATTAGTAATGTACTCTAGTATACTGAGCACCACAATGCAGCACAAGACAATGAGCAGTGATACTGAGCACTGATGAGGATATACTACTGAGAACTGACACTGAGCAGGAGAGACACACTACAATTTCATCTTGCGCCTCTTTTTTTATTTATCTTTGCATCATGTGCTGTTTGGGGCTATTTTTTTAAGTGCCATCCTGTCTGACACTGCAGTGCCACTCCTAGATGGGCCAGGTGTTTGTGCTGCCCACTTGGGTCGCTTAGCTTAGTCATCCAGGGACCTTGGTGCAAATTTTAGGACTAAAAATAATATTGGGAGGTGTGAGGTGTTCAGAATAGACTGGAAAGGAGTAGAAATTATGGTTATTGAGCTTAATACTATAGGATCAAAATTACCCCCAAATTCTATGATTTTAGCTGTTTGAGGTTTTAAAAAAAAATCACCCGAATCCAAAACCCGAAAGGGTGGTTTTGCCAAAACGCGTCCGTATCCAAAACACAACTGCGGATCCGAAACCAAAACCAAAACATGAAACACGAAAAATGCCCGCTGCACATCTCTAGTTAGGGGAGAAGCATATAGCCTTGTAGACTATGCACAGCTATATCTAGAAAAATATACGATCTAATCTTTAACCAACCAATGCAAGAAAGTATTTAATGTGAAAATACGAAACACTAGACTAATTGGAGGTGCGCCCTAAAGCAAATTACAATGTTAGGATTAGGGGGTTCGGAAAGACCTCTAGTGTATACACTACTATATACATTTTAAGATAGGAAGGTACAAATTACATATTCACATTGCATCTATGGGCTGGATTCAAATGTCCCTTTCCTCCCTCAATCGTGCGCGTCAGCAGCTATTCTAATGTTGCTGCCAACGGGTGCGACATGTTTATTTCAGCTCGCTACCCCCAGGGGAAACAAGCTGAAATGTGTGCAAAGAGACCCATTTGGGCAACCAAACGGTGTCTTTTCACGATCGCGCCCATTACTTTATTCAGGTTTAGGTGCTTTGTGCACCTAAACCAGAGTGTAATGGGCGCAATAATTGAGGGCATTTGAATTTCCCTTATATGTGTGTGTGTGATATACACACAGACACACATACTGTATTTCTTTATATAATGGACACCTCAGTTTCTATTCATTCATGTCCTGCCCCCTACTCTGTCAGACCCCTTCCCCTCTACTTTTCTGACCCCAAACGCCACTCATTCTTGTTGAGTGCTGGTGGGCCCATTCAGAATTTTGCTATGGGGCCCACAAAGGTCTAGTTACGCCACTGGGCAGGGTTATAGAGGAGGCGGTGCAAGGAATCCTGGGAACAGTCAAAGCTTTAGCCTGTTGGTGCCTTGGATCAACATCCAACTCTACACCCCGATGTTAGTGTAGTGCCTTTTGGGGTTAAGGTTTTACAGAAAGTTACAGGTTTTTTTAATTTAGTAAAATATGCCCCATTTTAAAGATAGGGCATTTAAATTTGTTGCACCTGTGCAGTACATAGCAGCCTGCAGGGCATGTACAGTGGCTTCATTTGGGTGCACATACATTGTCGGCTCCTGGTCGCAAACTGAAATTATTGTGTGTAAGTGGAATTAGCGGTGTTTATGTCATACAGGGGGGTGGGGGAGGTTTGTGGTTGGCGGGGGGCACGCTGTGCGATTATTATCCTGCATCTATACATACATGCGCTAACACCTGGACATACACTGATGTACCCACACCTAATATCCATACATACACGCCCTGACACCTGGACATACACCAACATTCCCACACCTGCATCTATACATACACATGCTGACACCTGGACATACACCAACATACAAGCACCTGCTTCTATATATACACGCGCTGACAAATGGACATACACCGACGTACCCACACTTGCATCTATACATACATGCACTGACATCTGGACATACAAGCACCTGCATATATACATACACGCGCTGACACCTGAACCTACACTGACGTTCCCACACCTGCATCTATACATACACATTCTGACACCTGGACATACACAGACGTACCCACACCTGCATCTATACATACACGCGTTGACACCTGGACGTACACTGACGTACACACACCTACATCTATATATGCATGGATGCAAATGTGGGTACGTCTGTATACGTCCAGTTGTTAGCATGTGTATGTATAGATGTTAGGTGTGGGTACATCAGTGTATGTCCAGGTGTCAGCACATGTATGTAAAGATTCACATGTGGGTACGTTGGTGTACGTTTAGGGGTCAGCGTGTTTATGTATAGATGTTGGTGTGTGTATGTCAGTGTACGTACAGATATAGGTGTGTGTATGTATGTATGTATGTATGTATGTATATGTATATGTATAGAGGAAGGTGTGATACATACATATAACACATACATGATAGATACATACATATATCACACACACGATAGATAGATAGATAGATAGAACACATACATACAAGATAGATACATACATACATACATGATAGATACATATATACACACACATACGATAGATAGATAGATACATATATATATATATATATATATTCCATAGACAAAAAACCTTACGGTTTCACATGTCCCATTAAAGCTTCTTAGACTTGATCGAAATTTCAGAAACCTGTTGTAACTCTTCCACTCAAACTCCAAAAAGCAATGAAATTCCGATCATTAAGGCTGACGCCTTAATGGACGTGTTCCTTGCGCAATACAGATATGGTATGCCATCACAGCCTGTGGGTAAGTGCAGATTCAGCACTCTCACAGAGTGAGATTGCTGTCACTCACACAATGGTGGAGCTGCTAATTCACAGATTTGTGTGCTCATTGGAATACACACATGCAGTCTATGCAACTGAAGGTCTGAGCAGTTTTGTGGTGCTCCCATCCCACACAGTGCCCACAACCATCCCATTCAGTCACCACAACAATGCCACCTTGTTACAACATCCTTCTAACTCCATACATCCATCTCACTTAGTATACACATTTAGCTCCCTCAAACATCTTGGTTAATTGCTAAACTATAATACCCCATCTACGGTCTATGCATCTACACTTACTTCCCCTATACACCCCCATGCTGCCCGGTCTTCCCCAATCCCTACTGCTGTGTTCTCCCATCTGTGCTAGTCTGTACTAACTTATCTGTACCATCTGTCTCTCCCCACCTGTGCATTGTCTGTACCACCGTTTCCTTCTCTCTGTGCTGCTCAGTGTTTCCTTCTTCAACGTCACTCTGCCTCCTCCAGTACATGGCACACTGTCTTCTCTCCCATCTGCACCAGTTTTCTACCCATCCATGCCAGTGTTTTCAACCCATCTGCACCATTTCCCCCATCTGCACCGCTCTGTCTCCCTTCCCATACTTGCTGCTTAATCTACCCTCTATCCACACCACTCTTAGCTACATGAATGGGGTGACATCCTGAAGGTAAATTTAGTGGATCCTGCGCTCTTGGCAGGGTGATAACCGCCACAGCCCACCCCCCAGTGGTCCGGAAACGCCTCCGTTGTGCAGACCATGCCCTGCCAATGGCATTCTAACGCTGTTTGCACGCCCCCCTCCTTCCCCGCAACCACCTCTGCCTATCAATCAGGCAGGGTGATAGCATCTCACTGGGCTCCTGGGGTACGCACGCGCAGTGCGGCCATTGCACGTGCGCACCTCACAAACTAATTCAGACTGCAATTGCTGCTGCTGCTGCGGTCTGAATTACCCCCTGTGTTTCTCTGTCCCCCCCATTAGTGCTGCTTAGTGTTCCCTCTATCCACACACTTCTATTCCCCCATCCACACCGCTCTCCTCCCTCCAATCAATAACACTCTTACCTCATCTGAGCAGCTTTGTCTTCCGCTCAGACCTTCAGTTGCATAGACTGCATGTGTGTATTCCAATGAGCACACAAATCTGTGAATTAGCAGCTCCACCATTGTGTGAGTGACAGCAATCTCACTCTGTGAGAGTGCTGAATCTGCACTTACCCACAGGCTGTGATGGCATACCATATCTGTATTGCGCAAGGAACACGTCCATTAAGGCATCAGCCTTAATGATCGGAATTTCATTGCTTTTTGGAGTTTGAGTGGAAGAGTTACAACAGGTTTCTGAAATTTCGATCATGTCTAAGAAGCCTTAATGGGACATGTGAAACCGTAAGGTTTTTTGTCTATGGAATTTCATCGCTTTTTTAAAAAAAATTTTTTTATTCAGAAATGTAAAATTTCACTGTAAGAATAAACATTTGATTTTTTAAATGTTTAATGAAAATGTTCGTATAACATCACTGTTCTGTGCAAAATTATTTTATTAACCAAACCGAATTGTTTAAGGTCCGTACACACTTAACGATTTAATGAGCGACGTCGCTCATTTTATCGTTAAGTGTGTATGCAGCCAGCGACAAACGATGCGCGGCCCCGCGGGTCGGCAACAATCGTCGCTGTCGGTAGGGCATGCAGGAAGGATGTGGACTGTCGTCCACAACCTTCATGCAGGGCTGGCGGGGGCGTGACGTCACTGAGCGATATGAGCGGTCATATCGCTCAGTGTGTACAGTCGGCCGCCGGCCGGCACGGGAGGGGAAACATTAGACGATGTCGCTCACAGAGCGACATCGTTTAATGTGTATGGGCCTTTAGACTTTGGTCAAAATATTTTGCTGCCTTTGCAGCTGATGCAGGGAGGGGGGTAGGCGGCAGCAGCCTGTAACTGAGGCTGGAGGTAGGCGTGAAATGCATTGCTTGTACGTGTGAGTGCGTGGTGTCAGGTGCTGCGCGTGTATATGTGTGTGTGTGTCAGGTGCTGCCTGTGTATGTGTGTGTCAGCTCCTGTGTGTATGTGTGTGTCAGGTGCTGCGTGTATATATGAGTGTGTCTGATGGTGCGTGTGTATGCGTCAGCTGCCACACGTGTGTGTGTGTGTGTGTCATGTGTTGCGGGTGTATATGTGTGTGAGTATCAGGTGCTCCGTGTGTGTACAAGTGTATGTCTGGTGCTGTGCTTGAATACGTATGTCTGTGTCAGGTGATGCGCGTGTACATGAGTGTGCGTCAGGTGCTGCGCGTGTACATGAGTGTGCATTAGGTGCTGCGCGTGTACATGAGTGTGCGTCAGGTGCTGCGTGTGTACATGCGTGTGCGTCAGGTGCTGCGCGTGTACATGTGTGCGTCAGGTGCTGCGCGTGTACATGTGTGTGCCTCAGGTGCTGCACGTGTCTATGTGTGTGTGAGTAAGGCACTGCGTGTGTATGTGTGTGTCTGATGGTGTGCGTGTATATGCATGTGTCAGGTGCTGCGTGTATATGCATGTGTCAGGTGCTGCGTGTATATGCATGTGTCAGGTGCTGCGTGTATATGCATGTGTCAGGTGCTGCGTGTATATGCATGTGTCAGGTGCTGCGTGTATATGCATGTGTCAGGTGCTGCGTGTATATGCATGTGTCAGGTGCTGCATGTTTATTTTATTGTGTCTGATGGTACGTGTGTGTGTCAGGTGCCGCACGTGTATATGTGTGTGTGTCAGGTGTTGCGCGTGTATGTGTGGGTCAGGTGCTGCATGTTTATTTTATTGTGTCTGATGCTACGTGTGTGTGTGTGTGTCAGGTGCCGCACGTGTATGTGTGTGTGTCAGGTGTTGCGCGTGTATGTGTGTGTCAGGTGCCGTTCCCCTTCTTCCCATCCCAGTTCTCTCTGTAGAATACAGCTCTGCACCCAGAGAGAGGGAAAGACTAGGGGGGCTGATCACTGCACTGCTCACTTTTTGGTCATGAGTTCGGCCTCCTGTTTCTTCCAGTGCTGTGTTCCTGCAGCCTAGCCCTCCCTGTTGTGCCAGAGAATCAGCCCTTCCTTCCCCTGACAGAGAGAGAGAGCCCGAGGCAGAGACACTCTTCCCGTAGCTGGCCTACCCCCAGTACTTCAGCACTGGCCATGCGGCAGTCAACAAAGGAGACCAGCAGGGGGTTCTGGCAGCATCAGCTGTGGCCGCAGCTGGATCGGGGAGGCCTGCAGTGTCTGAGGTGGGCAGCACTTCCTCCGCCGCTGTCACCTTCCCCTGCCGGAGAGAAAGCCAGAGACATACCCTTCCCGCAGCTGGGCTGCCCCTAGTACCTCAGCGCTGGACAGGCAGAAGTCTATGGAGGGGACCGGCAGGGGTTTCGGGCCGCAGCAGCAGCAGCGGCCGCAGTCAGATCAGGGAGGCCTGCAGGGTCAGAACTGGGCAGCACTTCCACCAACACTGTCACCTCTGTGCTGGGCATGTACACCAGTCCGTACGGACGGAGGTGTCCACAACAGGCAGCAGTATAATGAGTCAGACAAACTCATTACACGCTGCCCACTGCTGCGCCGCATGCCCTCGATGGAGGAAGCCTAGATGCGGTCCCCAGCGGCAGCGAGGGAGAAGGGTGATCACATCACCCTTCAACCCGGCACCTCACAATCAGCTGGGGATCTGCAGTAGCTTCATCTCTCTCTTCCTCTCCCTCTCTGACAGCACAGCAGCCCCTCTGGGTCCCATGTAGCTCTGCCCCCCTGCTCACAGTTCACTCGGCCTCTCCTGATTAAAAAGAAAATAAGAGCCTGACCTGCTGCTTAGATGCGAGGAGGGGACGGGCGGTAGGTCCTCTGTGAGTACACTACACAGTCAAAATTAACTCTGACTCCTCACAACAGTGTGGACTGCGGGCGACGTCAGATGCCAATTTGGGTGTGCTTGCCGCACTACCTGCCCATCAAGCCCAACGTGGCATTTTGTATTAGGAACCCTATAACAGCATTCCGACATCCCTCCCTATGACGCTGCCATCCATACACTGCCGCTCTCATACATCCGTACACCGCCACTCTCATACATCCGCACACTGCCGCTCTCACACAACTGTACACTGTTGCTCTCATACATCCATACGTACAACCCCGCTCTCATACATCCGTACAACCCCGTACTCTTACAGCCGTACTCTTACAGAAGTACTCTTACAGCCGCACACCGCCGCACGCATACAGCCGCACACCATCGCACTCATACAGCCGCACACCGACGCAGTTATACAGTCGTACATTGCCGCTCTCATACATCCGCACACTGCCGCTCTCATACATCCGCACACTGCCGCTCACATCTATACATACATAGCCTCCATGCATCTACACATCCAATCCCTGCGCAAGGGAACACTGAAATCACTATCACTTTTCCCCGGGGTGTGACCACAGCCAGCCACTACTCCGGCCACCTTCTTGTGACACCAAAATGCATCTTACCTATCATCAGGGTCGTGCTGCTGCTGGGGGGCAGGTTGCTGCCTCAGTCTCCTAGTTGGTGCTGCGATTGGAGGGGGTACTGCTTCCCTGTGCTGCCACTGTCTCCCGGATCATCGTGCCGCTGGCTGAATTGCAGCTTGACGCTACTGCTGCCGGGAGTAACAGCTTCCTGACTGTTGTTGCTGGTGGCTGCCTACTGCTCATTGCTGCCGGAACACTGACCGGCTCGGCAGTGATGCTGGCGGAGGAGTAGTGGCGGTGGGGTGGTGCCTTCTCCCTTCCCTCGAGCATGCCGCAGTGTAAAAAAATAAATAATAAATAGAGAGCATACTAGGGTGAGAGTCTGTATGGATCACAGTGATTACACGGGGCACAGCATAAGGACACCTTGCTGTGAGGGGCTCTGCCCACACAGATTGCTGCACCCTCTCTGATGTCAGCCGCTGCCCTCTCGTTCTCTGGG
The DNA here is from genome assembly GCF_028390025.1 of Pseudophryne corroboree. Classification (NCBI taxonomy): domain Eukaryota; kingdom Metazoa; phylum Chordata; class Amphibia; order Anura; family Myobatrachidae; genus Pseudophryne; species Pseudophryne corroboree. Next base: position 133,675 of record NW_026967724.1, read on the forward strand.
CGGCCAGTTCCAGTGTGAGGTAGGAGAGGAAGAGAACACTCTTCATCCGCACTCTCCCTCCCGTTTGGGAGCTTTGATATAATCCCCATGGTCCTTACGGAGTCCCAGCATCCACTTAGGACGTCAGAGAAAATAAGATTTTACTCACCGGTAAATCTATTTCTCGTAGTCCGTAGTGGATGCTGGGACTCCGTAAGGACCATGGGGAATAGCAGCTCCGCAGGAGACTTGGCACAACTAAAGAGAGCTTTATGACTACCTGGTGTGCACTGGCTCCTCCCCCTATGACCCTCCTTCAGACCTCAGTTAGGATACTGTGCCCGGAAGAGCTGACACTAAGGAAGGATTTTGAATCCCGGGTAAGACTCATACCAGCCACACCAATCACACCGTACAACTCGTGATATTATACCCAGTTAACTGTATGACAACAACGGAGCCTCTGCACAGATGGCTCTCAACAATAACCCTTTTGTTAACAATAACTATGTACAAGTACTTGGGATGGGCGCCCAGCATCCACTACGGACTACGAGAAATAGATTTACCGGTGAGTAAAATCTTATTTTCTCTGACGTCCTAAGTGGATGCTGGGACTCCGTAAGGACCATGGGGATTATATCAAAGCTCCCAAACGGGAGGGAGAGTGCGGATGACTCTGCAGCACCGAATGAGCGAACTCCAGGTCCTCCTCAGCCAGGGTGTCAAACTTGTAAAATCTTGCAAATGTGTTTGACCCCGACCAAGTAGCAGCTCGGCAAAGTTGTAAAGCAGAGACCCCTCGGGCAGCCGCCCAAGAAGAGCCCACCTTCCTCGTGGAATGGGCTTTTACTGATCTAGAATGCGGCAGTCCCGCCGCAGAATGTGCAAGCTGAATTGTGCTACATATCCAGCGAGCAATAGTCTGCTTTGAAGCAGGAGCACCCATCTTGTTTGGTGCGTAGAGGATAAACAGCGAGTAAGTTTTCCTGACTCCAGCCATTCTGGAAACATAAATTTTCAGGGCCCTGACTACATCCAGCAACTTGGAATCCTCCAAGTTCCGAGTAGCCGCAGGCACCACAATAGGTTGGTTCAAATGAAACGCTGAAACCACCTTAGGCAGAAATTGGGGATGAGTCCTCAATTCCGCCCTATCCATATGGAAAATCACATAAGGGCTTTTACATGACAAAGCTGCCAACTCTGACACACGCCTGGCCGAAGCCAGGGCCAATAGCATGACCACTTTCGACGTGAGATATTTTAACTCCACGGTTTTAAGTGGCTCAAACCAATGTGATTTAAGGAAATCCAACACCACGTTGAGATCCCAAGGTGCCACTGGAGGCACAAAAGGAGGCTGAATATGCAGCACTCCTTTAACAAAAGTCTGAACTTCCGGCAGGGAAGCCAGTTCTTTTTGGAAGAAAATCGACAGAGCCGAAATCTGGACCTTAATGGACCCCAATTTGAGGCCCATATTCACCCCTGACTGTAGGAAGTGCAGGAATCGACCCAGTTGAAATTCCTCCGTTGGGGCCTTCCTGTCCTCACACCAAGCAACATATTTTCGCCATATGTGGTGATAATGTTTTGCGGTCACGTCCTTCCTGGCTTTGATCAGCGTAGGAATGACTTCCTCCGGAATGCCCTTTTCCTTCAGGATCCGGTGTTCAACAGCCATGCCGTCAAACGCAGCCGCGGTAAGTCTTGGAACAGACAAGGCCCCTGCTGCAGCAGGTCTTGTCTGAGCGGTAGAGGCCATGGGTCCTCCGAGATCATTTCTTGAAGTTCTGGGTACCAAGCTCTTCTTGGCCAATCCGGAATAATGAGTATAGTTCTTACTCTTCTCCTTATTATCCTCAGCACCCTTGGTATGAGAGGAAGAGGAGGAAACACATAAACCGACCGGTACACCCACGGTGTCACTAGAGCGTCCACCGCTATCGCCTGAGGGTCCCTTGACCTGGCGCAATAGTTTTCTAGCTTTTTGTTGAGGCGGGACGCCATCATGTCCACCTGTGGCCATTCCCATCGGTTTGTAATCAGCCGGAAGACTTCTGGATGAAGTCCCCACTCTCCCGGGTGGAGGTCGTATCTGCTGAGGAAGTCTGCTTCCCAGTTGTCCACTCCCGGAATAAACACTGCCGACAGTGCTAACACGTGATTTTCCGCCCATCGGAGAATCTTCGTGGCTTCTGCCATCGCCATCCTGCTTCTCGTGCCGCCCTGTCGGTTTACATGGGCGACCGCCGTGATGTTGTCTGACTGAATCAGTACTGGCTGACTTTGAAGCAGGGGTCTTGCCTGACTTAGGGCATTGTAAATAGCTCTTAGTTCCAGAATATTTATGTGTAGGGACATTTCCTGGCTTGACCATAGTCCCTGGAAATTTCTTCCCTGTGTGACTGCTCCCCAGCCTCGAAGGCTGGCGTCCGTGGTTACCAGGACCCAGTCCTGTATGCCGAATCTGCGGCCCTCCAGAAGATGAGCACTCTGCAGCCACCACAGTAGAGACACCCTGGTCCTTGCAGACAGGGTTATCCTCTGATGCATCTGAAGATGCGATCCGGACCACTTGTCCAACAGATCCCACTGAAAGATCCGTGCATGGAACCTTCCGAACGGAATTGCTTTGTAAGAAGCTACCATCTTTCCCAGGACTCGCGTGCAGTGGTGCACCGACACCTGTTTTGGTCTTAGGAGGTCTCTGACTAGCGATGACAACTCCTTGTCCTTCTCCTCCGGGAGAAACACCCTTTTCTGTTCTGTGTCCAGAACCATCCCCAGGAACAATAGACGTGTTGCAGGAACCAGCTGCGACTTTGGAATATTCAGGATCCAGCCGTGCTGTTGTAGCACCTGCCGAGCAAGTGCTACTCCGATCAACAACTGTTCCTTGGACCTCGCCTTTATCAGGAGATCGTCCAAGTACGGGATAATTATAACTCCCTTTTTTCGCAGGAGTATCATCATCTCGGCCATTACCTTGGTAAACACCCTCGGTGCCGTGGACAGACCAAACGGCAGCGTCTGGAATTGGTAATGACAGTCCTGTACCACAAATCTGAGGTACTCCTGGTGAGGAGAGTAAATGGGGACATGCAGGTAAGCATCCTTGATGTCCAGTGATACCATGTAATCCCCTTCCTCCAGGCTTGAGATAACCGCCCTGAGCGATTCCATCTTGAACTTGAACCGTTTTATATACGTGTTCAAAGATTTAAAATGGGTCTCACCGAACCGTCCGGTTTCGGTACCACAAACATTGTGGAATAGTAACCCCTTCCTTGTTGAAGGAGGGGTACCTTGACTATCACCTGCTGCGAATACAGCTTGTGAATTTGCCTCTATCACAGCCTCCCTGTCCAAGGGAGATGTTGGCAAGGCAGATTTTAGGAAACGGCGAGGGGGAGACGTCTCGAATTCCAGCTTGTATCCCTGAGACACTACTTGTAGAATCCAGGGATCCACCTGTGAGCAAGCCCACTGATCGCTGAAGCACTTGAGACGGGCCCCCACCGCACCTGGCTCCACCAGTGGAGCCCCAGCGTCATGCTGTGGACTTAGCGGAAGCGGGGGAGGACTTTTGTTCCTGGGAACTGGCTGTATATATATATATATATATATATATATATATGCACACACACTCATGTATATACATGTATACACAAATACACGTATGTACATGTTTATGTATGTATAATACACTGATAGAGTACATTATATTTATGAATTAATTGCTTCCCGATTCTGCAGCAGCATCATCAGCATTATCAGTGTTACTCACAGTCACTTCACACTGACTGCTGCACAACATATCACTTAATTTCCGGGCCGCCCGCCACCTGGTGAAGAGACATGGGAGATGAAGGACCAGCAGTGCCACGTTGAGCGGAAGTATTGTGAATTAGTTACCCACACACTCCTTGTGACACCTGCTCCCCGTCTGCCCTCCCACCCGCCGCCTGCCATCCGTAACCCGCACTGACAAGTAAGTCTCAGCAGAATGTGTCTGCCGGCGGCTCCCAGTCCCCCCTAGAGGAACACTGCCAGTGGTGTGGCAGCCGCGGCACACTAGGACTGAGAGACCGCAGCGGGAGGAAAGCACGGGTGGGCGGGAGGAGAGCATAGGCGGACATCACCACGTCACATTGCAAGGTGACACCAGTCCCCCCAGTGAGGCCGCCGACGAATGCACTCAGCATAGTATTAGCAGCAGGCAGAGGGGGAGCAGCGGTGGTGGGAGGTACGGAAATGAGCTACAGGCTAGGCTCCACCGATCACACACTCAGCGATCACTGTGCTACAGCAAGCGTGGCGTGCAGCGGTGCTGGACATTAGGGAGTGCCTGTGCGCACCGGCCACCCCCTGTACGCACGCCTATGCGCTACCACCCCCCATATGCCACACTACATCACTATGCTATAGCCCTCCCATATGCTGCACTTCATAGTTACACTATACCCCCCATACAACATACTACATCACCACACTACACTACTCACAATAAAATTAAAACATCCCAGTTCCTCATTCTTAATGAGCTCACGTGAGTTCTCTCCCCAACGGAGCTCCAGACCAAGTAAGAATGAAGACACCAGCAGCGTGTAGGGGGCAGGCCTGGTCCACTTGTCAGGAGAGAGCAGTCACTGGAGGGTAAGAAGGGGGCGGGGCCTAGTCCTACAGACGGGAGAGAGCACAGACAGGAGAGAGCAAGGTACAGGGGTAGAAGGGGACGGCTGATGTGAAGGGGGCGGGGCCTATTCTTGCATCCTTTCAAAATTCGACTTTTTAAAATTCGACATTTGACAAATTCGACTTTTCTGCAATGGTACAAATGCGGCAATTCAACAAAAGTATATTCAATTGAAGTTTGTCAATTTGACAACAGTGCTTTTAAACAGTAAATTCGTCATTTTCAATCCGCCACACTTTGCAGGCGGAATCTAATAAAAAAAATTTAAAACATGTTTTTTTTGGGGTAATAGCATATCTATTTATATTAGAAGGGATTAGGTACTTGGTTTGTCTTTTTTGGAGGCACAAGTATTATTTATATATTTTTTAAAAGATTATTATTATTTTTTTTTTTTTTTTAAATGGAATGTGAAAAACCCGGAAAAGAAAAATTGCGTGGGGTCCCCCCTCCAAAGCATAACCAGCCTCGGGCTCTTCGAGCCGGTCCTGGTTCTAAAAAAACGGGGGAAAAACGGACAGGGGATCCCCCGTATTTTTAAAAAACCAGCTCCGGGCTCTGCGCCTGGTGCTGGTGCAAAAAATACGGGGGACAAAGAGTAGGGTCCCCCATTATTTTTACACCAGCATCGGGCTCCACTAGCTGGACAGATAATGCCACAGCCGGGGGTCACTTTTATACAGTGCCCTGCGGCCGTGGCATTAAATATCCAACTAGTCACCCCTGGCCGGGGTACCCTGGGGGAGTGGGGACCCCTTCAATCAAGGGGTCCCCCCCCCAGCCACCCAAGGGCCAGGGGTGAAGCCCGAGGCTGTCCCCCCCTTCCAAGGGCTGCGGATGGGAGGCTGATAGCCTTGAGAAAATTGAAAGAATATTGTTTTTTCCAGTAGTACTACAAGTCCCAGCAAGCCTCCCCCGCAAGCTGGTACTTTGAGAACCACAAGTACCAGCATGCGGGAGAAAAACGGGCCCGCTGGTACCTGTAGTTCTACTGGGGAAAAAATACCCAAATAAAAACAGGACACAGACACCGTGAAAGTATAACTTTATTTCACACCTGCCGACACACACATACTTACCTATGTTGACACGAAGCAGTCGGTCCTCTTCTCCAAGTAGAATCCACGGGTACCTGAAAATAAAAATAAGAATTTACTTAGCGATAATTCTATTTCTCGTAGTCCGTAGTGGATGCTGGGGACTCCGTCAGGACCATGGGGAATAGCGGCTCCGCAGGAGACAGGGCACAAAAATAAAGCTTTAGGATCAGGTGGTGTGTACTGGCTCCTCCCCCTATGACCCTCCTCCAAGCCTCAGTTAGGATACTGTGCCCGGACGAGCGTACACAATAAGGAAGGATATTGAACCCCGGGTAAGACTCATACCAGCCACACCAATCACACCGTATAACTTGTGATCTGAACCCAGTTAACAGTATGACAAACGTAGGAGCCTCTGAGCAGACGGCTCACAACAATAACAACCCGATTTTTTTGTAACAATAACTATGTACAAGTATTGCAGACAATCCGCACTTGGGATGGGCGCCCAGCATCCACTACGGACTACGAGAAATAGAATTATCGGTAAGTAAATTCTTATTTTCTCTAACGTCCTAAGTGGATGCTGGGGACTCCGTCAGGACCATGGGGATTATACCAAAGCTCCCAAACGGGCGGGAGAGTGCGGATGACTCTGCAGCACCGAATGAGAGAACTCAAGGTCCTCCTCAGCCAGGGTATCAAATTTGTAGAATTTTGCAAACGTATTTGCCCCTGACCAAGTAGCAGCTCGGCAGAGTTGTAATGCCGAGACTCCCCGGGCAGCCGCCCAGGATGAGCCCACTTTCTTTGTGGAATGGGCCTTGACAGATTTAGGTTGTGGCAAGCCTGCCACAGAATGTGCAAGTTGAATTGTGCTACAAATCCAACGAGCAATCGTCTGCTTAGAAGCAGGAGCACCCATCTTGTTGGGTGCATACAATATAAGCAGTGAGTCAGACTTTCTGACTCCCGCCGTTCTTGAAATATATATTTTCAATGCCCGGATCACGTCCAACAACTTGGAATCCTCCAACTCGTTAGTAGCCGCAGGCACCACAATAGGCTGGTTCAGGTGAAACGCTGACACCACCTTAGGCAGAAAATGAGGACGCGTCCGCAGTTCTGCCCTGTCCGTATGGAAAATCAGATATGGGCTCTTATATGATAAAGCCGCCAATTCTGATACTCTCCTGGCTGAAGCCAGGGCCAGTAGCATGGTTACTTTCCATGTGAGATACTTCAGCTCCGCCGATTTGAGCGGCTCAAACCAATGGGATTTGAGAAAATCCAAGACTACATTAAGATCCCACGGTGCCACTGGGGGCACAACCGGGGGCTGTATATGTAGTACTCCTTTTACAAAAGTCTGGACTTCAGGAACTGAAGCCAATTCCTTCTGGAAGAAAATCGACAGGGCCGAAATTTGAACCTTAATGGACCCCAATTTGAGGCCCATAGATAATCCTGTTTGCAGGAAATGTAGGAATCGACCCAGTTGAAATTCCTCCGTGGGGGCCTTCCTGGCCTCACACCACGCAACATATTTTCTCCAAATGCAGTGATAATGTTGTGCAGTCACCTCCTTCCTGGCTTTTACCCCTCTTCCGGAATGCCTTTTTCCTTTAGAATTCGGCGTTCAACCACCATGCCGTCAAACGCAGCCGCGGTAAGTCTTGGAATAGACACGGTCCCTGCTGAAGCAGGTCCCGTCTTAGAGGTAGAGGCCACGGATCCTCCGTGAGCATCTCTTGAAGTTCCGGGTACCAAGTTCTTCTTGGCCAATCCGGAGCCACTAGTATCGTTCTTACTCCCTTCTGCCGTATAATTCTCAGTACTCTTGGTATGAGAGGCAGAGGAGGGAACACATACACTGACTGGAACACCCACGGTGTTACCAGAGCGTCCACAGCTATTGCCTGAGGATCTCTTGACCTGGTGCAATACCTGTCCAGTTTTTTGTTGAGGCGGGACGCCATCATATCCACCATTGGTTTTTCCCAACGGTTCACAATCATGTGGAAGACTTCTGGATGAAGTCCCCACTCTCCCGGGTGTAGATCGTGTCTGCTGAGGAAGTCTGCTTCCCAGTTGTCCACTCCCGGAATGAATACTGCTGACAGTGCTATCACATGATCTTCCGCCCAGCGAAGAATCCTTGCAGCTTCTGCCATTGCTGTCCTGCTTCTTGTGCCGCCCTGTCTGTTTACGTGGGCGACTGCCGTGATGTTGTCCGACTGGATCAACACCGGCTGACCCTGAAGCAGGGGTTTTGCCAGACTTAGAGCATTGTAAATCGCTCTTAGCTCCAGTATATTTATGTGAAGAGACATCTCCAGGCTTGACCATACTCCCTGGAAGTTTCTTCCTTGTGTGACCGCTCCCCAGCCTCTCAGACTGGCATCCGTGGTCACCAGGACCCAGTCCTGTATGCCGAATCTGCGGCCCTCTAACAGATGAGCACTCTGCAACCACCACAGAAGAGACACCCTTGTCCGTGGCGATAAGGTTATCCGCTGATGCATCTGCAGATGCGATCTGGACCATTTGTCCAGCAGATCCCACTGAAAAGTTCGTGCGTGGAATCTGCCGAATGGAATCGCTTCGTAAGAAGCCACCATCTTTCCCAGGACTCTTGTGCATTGATGTACAGACACTGTCCCTGGTTTTAGGAGGTTCCTGACAAGTTCGGATAACTCCCTGGCTTTCTCCTCCGGAAGAAACACCTTTTTCTGAACCGTGTCCAGAATCATTCCCAGGAACAGCAGACGTGTTGTCGGGGTCAACTGAGATTTTGGAAAATTCAGAATCCACCCGTGTTGTTGCAGCACTACTTGGGTTAGTGCTACTCCGTCCTCCAGCTGTTCTCTGGACCTTGCCCTTATCAGGAGATCGTCCAAGTAAGGGATAATTAATACGCCTCTTCTTCGCAGAAGAATCATCATTTCGGCCATTACCTTGGTAAAGACCCGAGGTGCCGTGGACAATCCAAACGGCAGCGTCTGAAACTGATAATGACAGTTTTGCACCACGAACCTGAGGTACCCTTGATGTGAAGGGCAAATTGGGACATGCAGGTAAGCATCCTTTATGTCCAGGGACACCATAAAGTCCCCTTCTTCCAGATTCGCTATCACTGCTCTGAGTGACTCCATCTTGAACTTGAATTTTTGTATGTACAGGTTCAAAGATTTCAGATTTAGAATAGGTCTTACCGAGCCGTCCGGCTTCGGTACCACAAATAGCGTGGAGTAATACCCCTTTCCCTGTTGTAGGAGGGGTACCTTGACTATCACCTGCTGAGCAAACAGCTTGTGAATGGCTTCCAATACCGTCGCCCTGTCTGAGGGAGACGTTGGCAAAGCAGACTTTAGGAACCAGCGAGGGGGAGACTTCTCGAATTCCAACCTGTAACCCTGAGATACTACCTGCAGAATCCAGGGGTCCACCTGTGAGCAAGCCCACTGTGCGCTGAAATTCTTGAGTCGACCCCCCACCGTTCCTGAGTCCGCTTGTAAAGCCCCAGCGTCATGCTGAGGGCTTTGCAGAACCCTGGGAGGGCTTCTGTTCCTGGGTAGGGGCTGCTTGCTGCCCTCTCTTACCCCTTCCTCTGCCCCTAGGCAGATATGACTGTCCTTTTGTTCGCTTGTTCTTATAGGACCGAAAGGACTGCGGCTGAAAAGACGGTGTCTTTTTCTGTTGGGAGGGGGTCTGAGGTAAAAAGGTGGATTTTCCGGCAGTTGCCGTGGCCACCAGATCCGATAGACCGACGCCAAATAATTCCTCCCCTTTATACGGCAATACTTCCATATGTCGTTTGGAATCCGCATCACCTGACCACTGTCGCGTCCATAAACTCCTTCTGGCAGATATGGACATCGCATTTACTCTCGATGCCAGAGTGCAAATATCTCTCTGCGCATCTCGCATATAAAGGAAAGCATCCTTTAATTGCTCTATAGTCAATAAAATACTGTCCCTATCCAGGGTATCAATATTTTCAGTCAGGGAATCCAACCAGACGACCCCAGCACTGCACATCCAGGCTGAGGCGATGGCTGGTCGCAGTATAACACCAGTATGTGTGTATATACTTTTTAAGGTAGTTTCCAGCCTCCTATCTGCTGGATCCTTGAGGGCGGCCGTATCAGGAGACGGTAACGCCACTTGTTTTGATAAGCGTGTGAGCGCCTTATCCACCCTAGGGGGTGTTTCCCAGCGCGCCCTAACCTCTGGCGGGAAAGGGTATAATGCTAATAACTTTTTTGAAATTAGCATTTTTCTATCTGGGTTAACCCACGCTTCATCACATACATCATTTAATTCCTCTGATTCAGGAAAAACTACAGGTAGTTTTTTCACCCCCCACATAATACCCCTTTTTGTGGTACTTGTAGTATCAGAGATATGCAAAGCCTCCTTCATTGCCGTGATCATATAACGTGTGGCCCTACTTGAAAATACGTTTGTTTCATCACCGTCGACACTAGATTCAGTGTCTGTGTCTGGGTCTGTGTCGACCGACTGAGGTAAAGGGCGCTTTACAGCCCCTGACGGTGTCTGAGACGCCTGGGCAGGTACTAACTGGTTTGCCGGCCGTCTCATGTCGTCAACTGATTTTTGTAATGTGCTGACATTATCACGTAATTCCATAAACAAAGCCATCCATTCCGGTGTCGACTCCCTGGGGGGTGACATCACCATTATCGGCAATTGCTCTGCCTCCACGCCAACATCGTCCTCATACATGTCGACACACACGTACCGACACACAGCAGACACACAGGGAATGCTCTTATCGAAGACAGGACCCCACTAGCCCTTTGGGGAGACAGAGGGAGAGTTTGCCAGCACACACCCAAGCGCTATAATATATATGGGAACAACCCTATATAAGTGTTGTTCCTTATAGCCGCTTAAATATATAAAAATATCGCCAAAATAAGCCCCCCCCTCTCTGTTTTACCCTGTTTCTGTAGTGCAGTGCAGGGGAGAGTCCTGGGAGCCTTCCTCACAGCGGAGCTGAGCAGGAAAATGGCGCTGTGTGCTGAGCGCTGTGTGCTGAGGAGAATAAGCCCCGCCCCCTATTCCGGCGGGCTTTTCTCCCGGAGTTTTAGACATTTGGCATGGGTTAAATACATACATATAGCCTCAATGGCTATATGTGATGTATTCTTTTGCCATAAAAGGTATTATATATTGCTGCCCAGGGCGCCCCCAGCAGCGCCCTGCACCCTCCGTGACCGTCTGGTGTGAAGTGTGTGACAACAATGGCGCACAGCTGCAGTGCTGTGCGCTACCTTCATGAAGACTGAAGAGCCTTCTGCCGCCTGTTTCCGGACCTTCAATCTTCAGCATCTGTAAGGGGGGTCGGCGGCGCGGCTCCGGGACGAACCCCAGGGTGAGACCTGTGTTCCGACTCCCTCTGGAGCTAATGGTGTCCAGTAGCCTAAGAATCCAATCCATCCTGCACGCAGGTGAGTTGAAATTCTCTCCCCTAAGTCCCTCGATGCAGTGAGCCTGTTGCCAGCAGGACTCACTGAAAATAAAAAACCTAAAAAACTTTTTCTAAGCAGCTCTTTAGGAGAGCCACCTAGATTGCACCCTGCTCGGACGGGCACAAAAACCTAACTGAGGCTTGGAGGAGGGTCATAGGGGGAGGAGCCAGTACACACCACCTGATCCTAAAGCTTTATTTTTGTGCCCTGTCTCCTGCGGAGCCGCTATTCCCCATGGTCCTGACGGAGTCCCCAGCATCCACTTAGGACGTTAGAGAAAGATAATTATACTCACCTGATCCAGGTTCCAGATTAAATCCACGTACTTGGCAAAACAACAAACCGAACACCCGGACCAGACGGACTGAAAGGGGTCCCATGTTTACACATGGGACCCCTTTCCACGAATGCAGACATCCTAATCTCGCGGGAATCCGACAGCGGGATGATGACGTTCGGGCGCGCTCGGGTTAGCCGAGCAAGGCGGGAAGGTTCGAACCTGCCTCGGACCCATGTAAAATAAGAATTTACTTACCGATAAATCTATTTCTCGTAGTCCGTAGTGGATGCTGGGGACTCCGTCAGGACCATGGGGATTAGCGGCTCCGCAGGAGACAGGGCACAAAACTAAAGCTTTAGGATCAGGTGGTGTGTACTGGCTCCTCCCCCTATGACCCTCCTCCAAGCCTCAGTTAGGATACTGTGCCCGACGAGCGTACACAATAAGGAAGGATATTGAATCCCGGGTAAGACTCATACCAGCCACACCAATCACACCGTATAACTTGTGATCTAAACCCAGTTAACAGTATGACAAACGTAGGAGCCTCTGAACAGACGGCTCACAACAATAACAACCCGATTTTTTTGTAACAATAACTATGTACAAGTATTGCAGACAATCCGCACTTGGGATGGGCGCCCAGCATCCACTACGGACTACGAGAAATAGATTTATCGGTAAGTAAAATCTTATTTTCTCTGACGTCCTAAGTGGATGCTGGGGACTCCGTCAGGACCATGGGGATTATACCAAAGCTCCCAAACGGGCGGGAGAGTGCGGATGACTCTGCAGCACCGAGTGAGAGAACTCTAGGTCCTCCTCAGCCAGGGTGTGCCCCTGACCAAGTAGCAGCTCGGCAAAGTTGTAAAGCCGAGACCCCTCGGGCAGTCGCCCAAGATGAGCCCACCTTCCTTGTGGAATGGGCATTTATATATTTTGGCTGTGGCAGTCCTGCCACAGAATGTGCAAGCTGAATTGTACTACACATTCAACTAGCAATCGTCTGCTTAGAAGCAAGAGCACCCAGTTTTTTGGGTGCATACAGGATAACAGCAAGTCAGTTTTCCTGACTCCAGCCGTCCTGGAAATCTATATTTTCAGGGCCCTGACAACATCTAGCAACTTGGAGTCCTCCAAGTCTCTAGTAGCCGCAGGTACCACAACAAGCTGGTTCAGATGAAACGCTGACACCACCTTAGGGAGAAACTGGGGACGAGTCCGCAGCTCTGCCCTGTCCGAATGGACAATCAGATATGGGCTTTTGTGAGACAAAGCCGCCAATTCTGACACTCGCCTGGCCGAGGCCAGGGCCAACATCATGGTCACTTTCCATGTGAGATATTTCAAATCCACAGATTTGAGCGGTTTAAACCAACGTGATTTGAGGAATCCCAGGACTACGTTGAGATCCCACAGTGCCACTGGAGGCACAAAGGGGGGTTGTATATGCAGTACTCCCTTGTCAAATTTCTGGACTTCAGGAACTGAAGCCAATTCTTTCTGGAAGAAAATCGACAGGGCCGAAATTTGAACCTTAATGGACCCCAATTTGAGGCCCATAGACACTCCTGTTTGCAGGAAATGCAGGAATCGACCGAGTTGAAATTTCTTCGTGGGGCCTTCCTGGCCTCACACCACGCAACATATTTTCGCCACATGTGGTGATAATGTTGTGCGGTCACCTCCTTCCTGGCTTTGACCAGGGTAGGAATGACCTCTTCCGGAATGCCTTTTTTTTCCTTTAGGATCCGGCGTTCAACCGCCATGCCGTCAAACGCACCCGCGGTAAGTCTTGGAACAGACATGGTACTTGCTGAAGCAAGTCCCTTCTTATCGGCAGAGGCCCTGAGTCCTCTGTGAGCATCTCATGAAGTTCCGGGTACCAAGTCCTTCTTGGCCCATCCGGAGCCACGAGTATAGTTCTTACTCCTCTACGTCTTATAATTCTCAGTACCTTTGGTATGAGAAGCAGAGGAGGGAACACATACACCGACTGGTACACCCATGGTGTTACCAGAACGTCCACAGCTATTTCCTGAGGGTCTCTTGACCTGGCGCAATACCTGTCCAGTTTTTTGTTCAGGCGGGACGCCATCATGCCCACCTTTGGTCTTTCCCAACGGTGCACAATCATGTGGAAACAACTTCTCGATGAAGTCCCCACTCTCCCGGGTGGAGGTCGTGCTGAGGAAGTCTGCTTCCCAGTTGTCCACTCCCGGAATGAAAACTGCTGACAGTGCTATCACATGATTTTTCGCCCAGCGAAGAATCCTTGCAGTTTCTGCCATTGTCCTCCTGCTTCTTGTGCCGCCCTGTCTGTTTACGTGGGCGACTGCCGTGATGTTGTCCCACTGGATCAATACCGGCTGACCTTGAAGCAGAGGTCTTGCTAAGCTTAGAGCATTGTAAATTGCTCTTAGCTCCAGTATATTTATGCGGAGAGAAGTCCCCAGACTTGATCACACTCCCTGGAAATTTTTTTCCCTGTGTGACTGCTCCCCAGCCTTTCAAGCTGGAATCCGTGGTCACCAGGACCCAGTCCTGAATGCATAACTGTGGCACTTTAGTAGATGAGCACTCTGCAGCCACCACAGAAGAGACACCCTTGTCCTTGGAGACAGGGTTATCCGCTGATGCATCTGAAGATGCGATCCGGACCATTTGTCCAGCAGATCCCACTGAAAAGTTCTTGCGTGAAATCTGCCGAATGGAATCGCTTCGTAAGAAGCCACCATTTTTCCCAGGACCCTTGTGCAATGATGCACTGACACTTTTCCTGGTTTTTGGAGGTTCCTGACTAGCTCGGATAACTCCCTGGCTTTCTCCTCAGGGAGAAACACCTTTTTCTGGACTGTGTCCAGAATCATCCCTAGGGACAGCAGACGTGTCGTCGGAGACAGCTGCGATTTTGGAATATTTAGAATCCACCCGTGCTGTCGTAGAACTACTTGTAGATAGTGCTACTCAGACCTCCAACTGTTCTCTGGACCTTGCCCTTATCAGGAGATCGTCCAAGTAAGGGATAATTAAGACGCCTTTTCTTTGAAGAAGAATCATCATTTCGGCCATTACCTTGGTAAAGACCCGGGGTGCCGTGGACAATCCAAACGGCAGCGTTTGAAACTGATAGTGACAGTTTTGTACCACGAACCTGAGGTACCCTTTGTGAGAAGGGCAAATTTGGACATGGAGGTAAGCATCCTTGATGTCCAGGGACACCATATAGTCCCCTTCTTCCTGGTTCGCTATCACTGCTCTGAGTGACTCCATTTAGAATAGGTCTCACCGAGCCGTCTGGCTTCAGTACCACAATATAGTGTGGAATAATACCCCTTTACTTGTTGTAGGAGGGGTTACTTTGATTATCACCTGCTGGGAATACAGCTTGTGAATTGTTTCCAATACTGCCTCCCTGTCGGAGGTAGACGTTGGTAAAGCAAACTTCAGGAACCTGCGAGGGGGAGACGTCTCGAATTTCCAATCTGTACCCCTGGGATACTACTTGTAGGATCCAGGGGTCCACTTGCGAGTGAGCCCACTGCGTGTTGAAACTCTTGAGACGACCCCCCACCGCACCTGTTTGTACGGCCCCAGCGTCATGCTGAGGACTTGGCAGAAGCGGTGGAAGGCTTCTGTTCCTGGGAATGGGCTGCCTGCTGCAGTCTTCTTCCCTTACCTCTATCCCTGGGCAGATATTATGGGGACGAAAGGACTGAGGCTGAAAAGACTATGTCTTTTTCTGCTGAGATGTGACTTGGGGTAAAAAAGGTGGATTTTCTAGCTGTTGCCGTGGCCACCAGGTCCGATGGACCGACCCCAAATAAATCCTCCCCTTTATACAGCAATACTTCCATGTGCCGTTTGGAATCTGCATCACCTGACCACTGTCGTGTCCATAAACATCGTCTGGCAGATATGGACATCGCACTTACTCTTGATGCCAGAGTTTCGCATATATAGAAATGCATCTTTTAAATGCTCTATAGTCAATAAAATACTGTCCCTGTCAAGGGTATCAATATTTCCAGTCAGGGAATCCGACCAAGCCACCCCAGCGCTGCCCATCCAGGCTGAGGCGATCGCTGGTCGCAGTATAACACCAGTATGTGTGTATATACTTTTTAGGATATTTTCCAACCTCTTATCAGTTGGCTCCTTGAGGGCGTCCGTATCTGGAGACGGTAACGCCACTTGTTTTTATAAGCGTGTGAGCGCCTTATCCACCCTAAGGTGTGTTTCCCAACGCGCCATAACTTCTGGCGGGAAAGGGTATACCGCCAATAATTTTCTATCGGGGAAACCCACGCATCATCACACACTTCATTTAATTTATCTAATTCAGGAAAAACCACATGTAGTTTTTTCACACTCCACATAATACCCTTTTTTTGTGGTACTTGTAGTATCAGAAATATGTAACATCTCCTTCATTGCCCTTAACAAGTAACGTGTGGCCCTAAAGGAAAATACGTTTGTTTCTTCACCGTCGACACTGGAGTCAGTGTCCGTGTCTGTGTCGACCGACTGAGGTAAAAGGACGTTTTAACGCCCTGACGGTGTTTTAGACGCCTGGACAGGTACTAATTGGTTTGCCGGCCGTCTCATGTCGTCAACCGACCTTGCAGCGTGTTGACATTATCACGTAATTCCTTAAATAAGCCATCCATTCCGGTGTCGACTCCCTAGAGAGTGACATCACCATTACCGGCAATTGCTCCGCCTCCTCACCAACATCGTCCTCATACATGGTCGGGGACGACACAAGTACCGACACACAGCACACACACAGGGAATGCTCTGATAGAGGACAGGACCCCACTAGCCCTTTGGGGAGACAGAGGGAGAGTTTGCCAGCACACACCAAAAACGCTATATTATACAGGGACAACCTTTATATAAGTGTTTTTCCCTTATAGCATTTTAATATATATATATACATATCGCCAAATAAGTGCCCCCCCTCTCTGTTTTAACCCTGTTTCTGTAGTGCAGTGCAGGGGAGAGCCTGGGAGCCTTCCCACCAGCCTTTCTGTGAGGGAAAATGGCGCTGTGTGCTGAGGAGAATAGGCCCCGCCCCCTTTTCGGCTGGCTTCTTCTCCCGTTTTTCTGAGACCTGGCAGGGGTTAAATACATCCATATAGCCTCCAGGGGCTATATGTGATGTATTTTTAGCCAGAATAAGGTATTATACATTGCTGCCCAGGGCGCCCCCAGCAACGCCCTGCACCCTCCGTGACCGTTGGTGTGAAGTGTGTGACAACAATGGCGCACAGCTGCAGTGCTGTGCGCTACCTTCATGAAGACTGAAAAGCCTTCTGCCGCCGGTTTCTGGACCTTCAATCTTCAGCATCTGCAAGGGGGGTCGGCGGCGCGGCTCCGGGACGAACCCCAGGGTGAGACCTGTGTTCCGACTCCCTCTGGAGCTAATGGTGTCCAGTAGCCTAAGAAGCCAATCCATCCTGCACGCAGGTGAGTTGAACTTCTCTCCCCTAAGTCCCTCGATGCAGTGAGCCTGTTGCCAGCAGGACTCACTGAAAATAAGAAACCTAAAAACTTTTTCTAAGCAGCTCCTTAAGAGAGCCACCTAGATTGCACCCTGCTCGGACGGGCACAAAAACCTAACTGAGGCTTGGAGGAGGGTCATAGGGGGAGGAGCCAGTACACACCACCTGATCCTAAAGCTTCAGTTTTGTGCCCTGTCTCCTGCGGAGCCGCTAATACCCATGGTCCTGACGGAGTCCCCAGCATCCACTTAGGACGTCAGAGAAAATGGGTGAAGTTCGGGGGGTCCGGATTCCGACGAACCGAACCCACTCATCACTAGTATGTACGTGTGTGTCAGGTGCCGTGCGCGTACGAACGTACGTACGTACGTACGTACGTGTGTGTCAGGTGTCGTGCGTGTGTCAGGTGGCGCGTACCTACATGTGTGTATGTCAGGTGCTGTGCATGTGTGTACGTACACGCGTGTATGTGTCAGGTGCCGCACGTGTACGTACGTGTGTGTGTGTGTGTGTGTGTGCCAGGAGCCACGCGTGTACATGCGTGAGGGTGTCAGGAGCCGGGCGTATACGTACATGCGTGTAGGTGTCAGGTGCCGCGCGTATACATACGTGTGTGTGTCAGGAGCCGAGCGTGTACGTACATGTGTGTGTGTCAGGAGCAACGCGCGTGTGTGTCAGGAGCCACACGTGTGCATACGTGTGTGTGTCAGGTGCCACACATGTACGTACGTACGTACGTACGTACGTACGTACGTACGTGTGTGTTTGTGTGTGTGTGTCAGGTGCCGCACGTGTACGTGTGTGTGTCAAGTGCCGCGTGTGTACGTACGTATGTGTGTGCCTGGAGCCGCGCGTGTACATGCATGTGTGTGTGTGTGTGTCTCAGGTGCTGTACGTGTATGTGTGTGTCTCAGGTGCTGCACGTGTATATGTGTGTATTTCAGGTGCTGCATTTGTATGCGTCAGCTGCCACGTGGGTGTCAGGTGTTGAGCGTGTTTGTGTCAGCTGTCGCATCTGTATGTGTGTGACTGTCAGGTGCTGCGCGTGTATGTGTGTGTCAGGTGCTGTTCATGTATGTGGGAGTGGCAGGTGCTGCATGTGTATATATGTGTGAGTGGCAGGTGCTGCGTGTGTATACGAGTGTGTGTGAGGTGCTGCGAGTGTATGTGTGTGTTAGGTGCTCTGAGTGTATATGATTGTGTGTCAGGTGCTGTGCGTGTGTGCGTTAAATGCCACATGTATATATGTGTGTCATGTGCTGCGTGTGTGTGTGTGTGTGTGTGTGTGTGTGTGTGTCAGGTGCTGCATGTTTGTATGTGTGTGTGTGTGTGTGTGTGTGTGTCAGGTGCTGCATGTCTGTATGTGTGTGTGTGTGTGTGTGTCAGGCGCTGCATGTCTGTATGTGTGTGTGTGTGTGTGTCAGGTGCTGCATGTCTGTATGTGTGTGTGGGTGTGTCAGGTGATGCATGTGTGTGTGTGTGGGTGTGTCAGGTGATGCATGTGTGTGTGTGTGTGTCAGGCGCTGCATGTCTGTGTGTGTGTGTGGGTGTGTGTGTCTGTCAGGTGCTGCATGTGTGTGTCAGGTGCTGCATGTCTGCGTGTGTGTCAGGCGCTGTATATCTGCGTGTGTGTGTCAGGCGCTGCATATCTGTGTCAGGTGCTGTGTGTGTGTGTGTGTGTCTGTCAGGTGCTGCGTGTCTGCGTGTCTGTCAGGCGCTGCGTGCCTGCGTGTGTCAGGCGCTGCGTGCTTGTGTGTGTGTCAGGCGCTGCGTGCCTGCGTGTGTGTCAGGCGCTGCGTGTCTGCGTGTGTGTCAGGCGCTGCGTGTCTGCGTGTGTGTCAGGCGCTGCGTGTCTGCGTGTGTGTCAGGCGCTGCGTGTCTGCGTGTGTGTCAGGCGCTGCGTGTGTGTCAGGCGCTGCGTGTCTGTCAGGCGCTGCGTGTCTGTCAGGCGCTGCGTGTCTGTCAGGCGCTGCGTGTCTGTCAGGCGCTGCGTGTCTGTCAGGCGCTGCGTGTCTGTCAGGCGCTGCGTGTCTGTCAGGCGCTGCGTGTCTGCGTGTCTGTCAGGCGCTGCGTGTCTGCGTGTCTGTCAGGCGCTGCGTGTCTGCGTGTCTGTCAGGCGCTGCGTGTGTGTGTCAGGTGCTGCGTGTGTGTGTGTCAGGTGCTGCGTGTCTGCGTGTGTGTCAGGTGCTGCGTGTGAGTATGTCAGGTGCTGCGTGTGAGTGCGTGTGTCAGGTGCATGTGAGTGTCAGGTGCGTGTGTGTGTCAGGTGCGTGTGTGTGTCAGGCGCTACGTGTGCGTGTGTCAGGCGCTGCGTGTGCCAGGCGCTGCGTGTGCGTGTTTGTCAGGCGCTGCCTGTGCGTCAGGCGCTGCGTGTCTGTGTGTCAGGTGCTGCGTGTCTGTGTGTGTCAGGCGCTGCGTGTCTGTGTCAGGCGCTGCGTGTCTGTGTGTGTCAGGCGCTGCGTGTGTCAGGCGCTGCGTGTGCGTGTGTGTCAGGCGCTGCCTGTGCGTGTGTGTCAAGCGCTGCCTGTGCGTGTGTGTCAGGCGCCGCGTGTCTGTCAGGCGCCGCGTGTGCGTCAGGCGCCGCATGTCTATGTGCGTCAGGCGCCGCGTGTGAGTGTGTGCGTGTGTGTCAGGTCCGTGTGAGTGTCAGGTGCTGCGTCTGTGTGTGCGTGTGTCAGGTGCTGCGTGTGTGTCAGGTGCTGCGTGTGAGTGTGTGCGCGTGTGTCAGGTCCGTGTGAGTGTCAGGTGCTGTGTGTGTGTGTGTGTCAGGTGCTGTGTGTGTGCGTGTGTGTCAGGTGCTGTGTGTGTGTGTGTGCGTGTGTGTCAGGCGCTGCATATGCGTATGCGTGTGTCAGGCGTTGCATGTCTGTGTGTGTCAGGCGCTGCGTGTCTGGGGGGGGGTGGCCGGACACACAGCAGAGAGGGGGGGGTGGCTGGACACACAGCAGAGAGGGGAGGGTGACCGGACACACGGCAGGGAGGGGAGGGGAGGGGGTAGGGGGTGGCCGAACACAGCGGGAAGAGGGGGGAGTTGCCGAACACACAGCAGGGGAGGGGATGGTGGCCAGACAAACAGCAGGGGGGGGGGGAGGTAGGCCGGACACACAGCAGGTGAGGGGGGGGGGTGGCTGGACACACAGCAGGGGAGGGGAGGGTGGCCGGACAAACAGCAGGGGGGGGGGTAGGCCGGACACACAGCAGGGGAGGGGGGGGGGGCTGGACACACAGCAGGTGAGGGGGGGGGGCTGGACACACAGCAGGTGAGGGGGGGGGCTGGACACACAGCAGGTGAGGGGGGGGGGCTGGACACACAGCAGGTGAGGGGGGGGGCTGGACACACAGCAGGGGGGGGTAGGCTGGACACACAGCAGGGGGGGGTAGGCTGCACACACAGCAGGGGAAGGGGGGGTAGGCTGGACACACAGCAGGGGAGGGGGGGTAGGCTGGACACGCAGCAGGGGAGGGGGTAGGCCGGACACACAGTAGGGGAGGGGAGGGTGGCCGGACACACAGCAGGGGAGGGGAGGGTGGCCGGACACACAGCAGGGGAGGGGAGGGTGGCCGGACACACAGCAGGGAGGGGGGTGGGGGTAGGCCGGACACACAGCAGGGGAGGAGGGGGGGGGCTGGACACACAGCAGGTGAGGGGGGGGGGGTAGGCCGGACACACAGCAGGTGAGGGGGGGGGTAGGCCGGACACACAGCAGGTGAGGGGGGGGTAGGCCGGACACACAGCAGGTGAGGGGGGGTGGCCGGACACACAGCAGGGAGGGGGGGGTAGGCCGGACACACAGCAGGTGAGGGGGGGTGGTGGCTGGACACACAGCAGGTGAGGGGGGGGGGTAGGCCGGACACACAGCAGGTGAGGGGGGGGGGTAGGCCGGACACACAGCAGGTGAGGGTGGGGGGTGGGGGGTGGCTGGACACACAGCAGGGAGGGAAGGGCGTAGGGGGGTGGCCTTATTATAATAACCGTGTGGGGGAGGAGTCTGCGTCGGTGGGTGAATGAGATGTGGGGGCAGGCTGCTAAAGTTGCAGGGAAGGAGGGGGAGGGAGCCGGAGGGATCTGAACATGAGCCGCACGTCCCGCTGCCGGTAACTACCGCAGAGTATGTATCTATGCTCCGATGCCACTGCTACTGTTGCCAGTCTCCCCCCCCTCCCCAGGATGGAATACATGGTGGGGGCAGGCTGCTAAGGGTGCAGGGGAGGAGGGGAAGGGAGCCGGATGGATCTGAATGTGAGCCGCACGTAAGGGACCATACTGATCCTCCCCACCTCAGCCCGCTGGTGCTGCCGCTGCTGCCTGACTTCTTCCGTGCAGCACAGCTGTCTTCTCCGGCTGCCGCTCCCGCACTCGCTTCAGGTGTGGGGGTACCACACCGCTCAGTAGGCAAGCGCTGTCAGTCAGGAGTCAGCGCTGCACCGGATGTCTCTTCTGGATGTCCTCTGACTTTCTCCTGCGGCGCAGCTCCAGCTATTCCTCCCGCTGCGGCTCCCACTTCGGGTAAGGGGACCATATTGCTCAGTAGTGAGCACTTTCGGTAAGCCTGCGGCTGCTATTCCGCTACCCCTCTCCTCCACAGTCCTAATGGGTCGCTGCAGTCTGTAAGGGACCGCAGGTGCACACACCCAGGAACCGCTGGCTCTCTTCCCGCCGCCAGCAGCTACTTTTATAACCTCAGCCTGCACGAGACCCCTTCCCTCACTCACTCTCGCTCTCCTGGCGGCCACTGCGCAGCCGCAACAAATTGAAAAGCCCTATCTTTATAATGGGGCATATTTCTCTTAATTAAAAAAACCCTATAACTTTCTGAAAAACCACAACCCCAAAAGGCACTACACTGGGGCATACTCTATCTAGTAAAACAAACCCCAAGTCTTAATTCGTCCTCTATCCGGAGTTATGCCTTCCCAAAAAATATCTAATTCACTCTATAGGAAAACGGTGTCAAAAAGCCACAAAGGAAGTCACAGAAAAAAACTGACAGTTGGAACTTTAGGTTACTCCCAATTCCTCATTTTTTATTATTTTGCCCTGAAATTTGGCATGCAGCACCGGGTGACGATTCTACACGCCCGTGCCAAATTTCAGCTCAGTACGTCCAATCAGTTTTGAGGTGTAGCCCCTCAAACACCATGCCCCCATCTCAGAAGTTCCCTATGGGAGAATTCCGTTTGTTCGATTCAGCCTTAATATAAGGGCACGACCGTGCCCTTATAATATATCACAAACATATATGATTCATACATATATCACACACACATACATGATACATACATGAGAAAGACCTGGGATGGTGATGAGGCCCGGGCCCCCTGCTGATGTTGCGTTGAGGAAGGCAGTGTTCCAGGGCGGATGCCAGTCGGGGAGAGCGCCGCGCAGCCCGGGAAAAATACTGCTGAGGAGCTACATCTGGAAGAGCCCCAGGGAGGGAGAGTGTCACATGCCCCATCCTGCGCGGCACACTCTGCTGGCCTGCACATGGGAAGGGAGGTCTCTGGCCACACATACTCACCCTGCTGCTGAAGCCCCGCTGCTGTCCTCATCAGCGCTCTCCAGCGGGGAGCGGGGCCAGGATGAACCTCAACCTGTGAGAACTATCTTCATGATCAAGAGATCTCATATGCAAGATAAGTATGTGTTGGGAAAGGGCTGGGGAGGGCGGCTGCTCGGGCACACCCTCGTCAAGTTAAGGAGATTTAACTGAGGAAGCACAAGGGAACTCTCGTCTGGGGACAACAACTGCAGGGAGACCACATCTTTTCAGATGAACATGGGAGGGCGGAAGGCTGCCTAATACTGAAGCACCCTCAGACATTAAACCATATGCAACAACTATTGCAAGCATTCCTGGGGGAAGGTCTGCAGCAGACGGATTTGCATTCGGTGATGTCATCCAAGCAGTGGGCCAAAGTTGGCTGGAACCCTCATCTGTATATGAAAAGAGAAAAGTGGCATGCGGGGCATGGCGGTCTTTTGCGGCGCTTGGATAACCCCAAGTTTGCATTAAACACCCCCACCCTCCTTCGGTGTGGGGCTCATGTTGGCCATGCCCAAGCCCCTGAAGCATTCAAGCTGATTTCTTGCAGCAGCTGGGCACTGTAACAGCTTCAGAGCTGCTCTACAAGACAAGTAAAAGGGTGTGGGCCCTGCAGCACCACCGGTAGTTTGCATACACACATATATAGGACAGCATCTCTTATATGCCCCAGGGTCAATAAAATAGTATCCTTGTCTAGGCTATCCATCCCCTCAGATAAGGCATTTGTCCATGCCGCTACAGCACTACACACCCAGGTCGACGCAATTGCCGGTCTGAGTAAGGTACCTGAATGTGTATAAATGGACTTCAGGGTAATCTCCTGTTTGCGGTCAGCACACTCTTTGAGGGTAGCCGTATCCTGGGACGGGAGGGCTACCTTCTTGGATAAGCGTGTTAATGCTTTGTCCACCCTAGGGGAGGATTCCCATCGTAACCTATCCGTTGATGGGAAAGGATACGCCATAAGAATCCTTTTGGAAATCTGCAGTCTTTTATCTGGAGATTTCCAAGCTTTTTCACATAACTCGTTCAGCTCGCGTGAGGGGGGAAAGGTTACCTCAGGCTTCTTTCCCTTGTACATATGTACCCTCTTGTCAGCGACAGGGGGTTACTCTGTGATGTGCAAAACATCTTTTATTGCCATAATCATAAATCGAATGGATTTTGCCAATTTTGGCTGTAACTTTGCATCATCGTAATCGACACTGGAGTCAGAATCCGTGTCGGTATCTGTGTCAACAAACTGGGATAGTGGGCGCTTATGAGACCCTGACAGTCCCTGCAACATAGGATCAGGCATGGGTTGAGACCCTGACTGTCCCAAAGCTTCTGCCTTGTCTAATCTTTTGTGCAATGAGTTTACACTAGCATTTAAAACATTCCACATATCCATCCAATCAGCTGTCGGCGGAGACCCCACATTCATTTGCTCCCGCTCCTCTCTAATATAGCCTTCTTCCTCAGACATGTCGACACACGTGTACCGACACACCACACACACAGGGAATGCTTTTTCTGAAGACAGTTTCCCCACATGGCCCTTTGGAGAGACAGAGAGGGAGTATGCCAGCACACACCCCAGCGCTATATAACCCAGGAATAAAACAGTAACTTAATGTTTGCCCAGTAGTGCTGCTGTATGTAATTTGCGAATTATGTGCCCCCCCCCCTCTTTTCAACCCTCTTGTCTAACGTGGTATAAGCAGGGTAGAGTCCGGGGAGCTTCCTCTCAGCGGTGCTGTGGAGAAAAAATGGCGCTGGTGAGTGCTGAGGGAGAAGCCCCGCCCCCTCGGAGGCGGGCTTCTGTCCCGCTTAAACTGTAAAATTGGTGGGGGCTCATACATATATACAGTGCCCAGCTGTATATATGTTATATTTTTGCGAAAAAGGTTTATATTGCTGCCCAGGGCGCCCCCCCTGCGCCCTGCACCCTTACAGTGACCGGAGTATGTGAGGTGTATGGGAGCAAAGGCACACAGCTGCAGTGCTGTGCGTTACCTCAGTGAAGATCATGAAGTCTTCTGCCGCCTCTTAAGTCTTCTTTTCTTCTCATACTCACCCGGCTTTGATCTTCCGGCTCTGCGAGGGGGACGGAGGCGCGGCTCTGGGACGGACGGCGAGGGTGAGATCCTGCGTACCAATCCCTCTGGAGCTAATGGTGTCCAGTAGCCTAAGAAGCAGGACCTTGCAACTCAGAGAGTAGGGCTGCTTCTCTCCCCTCAGTCCCTCGATGAGGGAGTCTGTTGCCAGCAGTGCTCCCTGAAAGTTAAAAACCTAACAAAATACTTTCTGTCAGAAAGCTCAGGAGAGCTCCTGAAAAGCACCCAGTCTCCACTGGGCACAGTATCAAACTGAGGTCTGGAGGAGGGGCATAGAGGGAGGAGCCAGTGCACACCCAGAACTAAAGTCTTTCTTAAAGTGCCCATGTCTCCAGCGGAGCCCGTCTATCCCCATGGTCCTTACGGAGTCCCCAGCATCCTCTAGGACTTTAGAGAAAATAGGATTTTAATACCTACTGGTAAATCCTTTTCTCTTAGTCCGTAGAGGATGCTGGGCACCTATCCCAGTGCGTACTGTGTCTGCAGTTATGAAATGGCCCTTAACTCCAGAACATTTATGTGGAGACAACTTTCCTGACTTGACCATCTTCCTTGGATGTTTTCCCCCTGTGTGACTGCTCCCCAGCCTCGGAGGGTTGCATCCGTGGTCCCTAGGATCCCGTCCTGGATCCCAAACCATCGCCCCTCTAGGTGGTGAGAACTGTGCAGCCACCAATGGAGTGAGATTCTGGTCTTGGAAGACAGGATTATCCTCCGGTGCATGTGTAGGTGGGATCCGGACCACTTGTCCAACAGGTCCCACTGGAACACTCTGGCATGGAGCCTGCCAAACTGAATGGGCTCGTAGGCCGCAATCATCTTCCCCATCAACCGAATGCATTGATGGATTAACACTCTTGCTGGTTTCAGAATTTGTTTGACCAGACTCTGGATCTCCAGAGCCATTCCACTAGAAGAAAACCTCTTCTGTGTCCAGTATCACTCCCAAAAACAACAACCGCGTCATTAGGACCAACTGCGATTTTGGCAAGTTTAGGAGCCAACCATGTTGTTAAAGAACTGTCAGGGAGAGTAGATGTTTTGCACCAACTGGTACCTGGATCTCGCCTTTATCAGGAGATCATCCAAGTACGGGATAATTGTGACTCCTTGCTTGCGAAGGAGAACCATCATTTCCGCCATCACCCTGGTGAAAATCCTCGGAGCCGTGGACAGACCAAACGGCAACGTCTGAAATTGGTAATGACAATCCTGAATTGCAAACCTCAGGTAGCTTGATGCAGTGGCTAAATGGGAACATGTAAGTAGGCATCCTTTATGTCTACCAAAACCATGAAATCTCCTTTATCCCCCGGACTGGAGATCACTACCCTGAGAGATTCCATCTTGAAATTGAATTTCTTTAGGTAGAAATTAAGGGATTTCAGATTTAAGATTGGTCTGACTGAGCCGTCCGGCTTCGGGACCACGAAGAGGCTTGAATAAAAACCTTCTCCCTGCTGACTAAGGCTGATTTGAACAATCGGTGAGGGGGAACTTCTTGAAACCCCAGTTTGTACCCTTGGGACACTATTTGTAAAACCCACAAGTCCAGGTCCGAATGAATCCAGAACTGACTGAAGAGTTTTAGACGTGCCCCCCAGTGGCGGAACTAGCGAGCAATGGGCCCATGTGCGACAAAATGGCTTGGGCCCCCCCCCCCATCCCTTCCCATCCAAGTCCACCCCCTCACCCCTGGAGAGGATCTGGTGAGGGGGGCCTGCTCAGGGAAGTGGATACCTAGCAACAGTGCCGTAACTAGACATTTTAGCAGTGTGTGCAAGAAACGGCATTGGAGCCCCACCCCTGCATGCAAAACAGGGGCAGTGCGCGCCGTAGGTGCGCGCAAAAAAACATAGTGGCGTTGCTTCGTGGTTAAGGGGTGTGGCCACAAAATAATACCAATTCATAAAACGGTGCACAGTAGTCTCCATTATTCAAATTATGCCGCACAGTAGCACCACTACACCAGGTAGAGACCCTTTTACACCTTACGGCGGACAGATTCCTCTTTTTACACATTACAGCAGACAGCGTCCTCTTTTTACACATTACAGCAGACAGCGTCCCCTTTTTACACATTACGGCAGACAGCATCCCCCTTTTTTACACAACGGCAGACAACGTGCCCTTGTTACACATAGCGGCAGACAGCGTACATTTTTTTCACATAACGGCAGATAGCCTGCCCTTGTTACACATTACGGCAGACATCGTACACTTTTTACACATTACAGCAGACAGCTTGCCCTTGTTACACATTACAGCAGACAGCTTGCCCTTGTTACACATTATGGCAGACAGCGTGCCCTTGTTACACATAGCGGCAGACAGCGTACACTTTTTACACATAACGGCAGACAGCCTGCCCTTGTTAAACATAGCGGCAGACAGCGTACACTTTTTTCACATAACAGCAGTCAGCCTGCCCTTGTTACACATAATGGCAGACATCGTACACTTTTTACACATTACAGCAGACAGCTTGCCCTTGTTACACATTACAGCAGACAGCTTGCCCTTGTTACACATTATGGCAGACAGCGTGCCCTTGTTACACATTACGGCAGACAGCATCCCCCTTGTTACACATTACGGCAGGCAGATTCCCCCTTGTTACACATTGCGGCAAGCAGATTCCCCCTTTTTGCACATTGCGGCAAGCAGCTTCCCCCTTTTTACACATTGCGGCAGGCAGATTCCCCCTTTTTACACATTGCGGCAGGCAGTCCCCCTTTTTACACATAGCTGCAGGCAGATTCCCCCTTTTTACACATAGCGGCAGGCAGATTCCCCCTTTTTACACATTGCGGCAGGCAGTCCCCCTTTTTACACATAGCTGCAGGCAGATTCCCCCTTTTAACACATAGCTGCAGGCAGATTCCCCCCTTTTACACATAGCTGCAGGCAGATTCCCCCTTTTTACACATAGCGGCAGGCAGATTCCCCCTTTTTACACATAGCGGCAGGCAGATTCCCCCTTTTTACACATAGCGGCAGGCAGATTCCCCCTTTTTACACATAGCGGCAGGCAGTCCCAACAAAGAAAGAAAGAGACGAAAGAAAGAAAGAAAGAAAGAAAGAAAGAAAGAAAGAAAGAAAGAAAGAAAGAAAGAAAGAAAGAAAGAAAGAAAGAAAGAAGAATTATACTTACCCTCTCCGCTGGCTCAGGCTCCTCGTGCAGCTTGACGATTCCCGGGCAGTAGAGAATGAGGAGGAGGGAGGTGGAGGAGGGAGCCGCAGCAGCGCTGTGTTATTGGTGGAGGCGCTGCTGCTGCTGCTGCCCCTCTGCTTCACTATAGGCTGTTCTCGGAAGACAGCCTATAGTGAAGCAGAGGGGCAGCAGCAGCGCCTCCACCAGTAACAAAGCGCTGCAGCGGCTCCTTCCTTCACCTCCCTCCTCCTCCTCCTCCCCCCCCGTGCCGCTGCTCCTCTCATCTCCAAGCGACCCTCCTCCCTCTTCGTGTGTTACAGAGGCGGCAGCGTGTCTGGTGCTGCGGCTGCTGCCCGTAGTGCCCTGGCCTGATCTGTTCGTTATGACGGGCGGGCGGCGGGAGTCGCAGGACGCAGACCCGACGGGAGCGCTGGTGTGCGGCTGCGGCATGATACAATGAGTCATTGTGACTCATTGTAATGCCGGCGGCTGTGGGCCCTTGAGTGCGGCGGGGCCCCAGTGCAATGCACTGCCTGCCCTGCCAGTAGTTCCGCCCCTGGTGCCCCCCACTGGTGTGGGCTCCTGCAAGAGAGCCCCAGCGTCATGCAGTGGATTTGGCAGAAGCAGAGGACTCTGCTCCTGCGATCTTGAAGAGGCTTCTTGGAGTCAGCATCAGCATTCCCTTGGTGAATCCACAATGCCCTCCTATCCGAGACTGCCATGAAATTGGCCCGTGAGCACTTGTGCCCGGTGTAGGATTTTTAAATATGTGTAGTTTACTGTATGCAAGGGTTTAAAACCTTTTAGGAACTGAGATCTAAGGTGTATTACATGTAGTTTAAAAAAAAAACAAAAAAGGTTTATTTTATGGCAGTAGTTTCCAAACTGGGGTTCTTGCACTGGTAGCATAGTTTGGTGGTCCAGGACCAATTAAAATTATTTATACTTTATTAAATTGGCAAAACCATTCCCTCACAACATAACTGAACCTGAGGATGACATGCTATAAACACAATTTACTTAATTTTATATTTTTTTCTGAATTTCTCAATAAAAAAAACTTTGGCCTAGGGGTGCCGTGAAACAAATTTTGATACTATTTATTTATATAGTGCTCTTTCTCCAACAGGACTCAAGGCGCTTGAGATATGGCTTCTGGAACTGAACACAGGATTCTAAATGTGGCTGTACCAAGGACCTATACAGTGGCATTACAGGTTGAGTATCCCTTATCCAAAATGCTTGGGACCAGAGGAATTTTGGATATCGGATTTTTCTGTATTTTGGAATAATTGCATACCATAACGAGATATTATGGTGATAGGACCTAAATCTAAGCACAGAATGCATTTATGTTTCATATATACCATATACACACAGCCTGAAGGTCATTTTAGCCAATATTTTTTATAACTTTGTGCATTAAACAAAGTGTGTGTACATTCACAGAATTCATTTATGTGTCATATACACCTTATACACACAGTCTGAAGTTCATTTAATACAATATTTTTAATAACTTTGAGTATTAAACAAAGTTTGTGTACACTGAGCCATCAAAAAACAAAGGTTTCACTATCTCAGTCTCACTCAAAAAAGTCCGTATTTCGGAATATTCCGTATTTCGGAATATTTGGATATGGGATACTCAACCTGTATTACTTTTTTCTGCTACTGGTTCTTTACCTATGCAAACAAGCATCTGACTTGCCTTTCCTATTGCTTTGTTACATTGCTCACCTGAAATAGTAATACTTAGATAGCTTTCCTCTTGCCATTATAATGCCCTTAATATTATAGTTAGCCTTTGTATTTTTGAGACGTGTATGATTTTGCATTTTTTGGCATTAAATGTTGCCATGTTCTTGACCATTCCTCTAGTCCAGGGGCGGAACTGCCAGAGACAACGGAGTCAGTTGCCGCCGGGCTCCAGCCCTAAAGGGGCTTCCTCCATTGCCCTCCGGCTGTTACGTGCCCTTCCTACTAAATAGACAAAGGCGCTACCAGCAGGGTCTCGCAGTTTGTACATTCCATGCCGTAACACCCTTCTTTCCACCTTTTTCAAGACCCAGCCCAGCAGCCTCGCCGCTGCCACCACCGCTAGCTGCAGCACTGCCAGCGGTGGGGTGCCCCTGCTTCTTCTCACACCACAGATAGCTGGGCAGCACTGCAACTGCCTGCCTGATTGCTCCGCCCCCTTCCAGCTCCCAAGCACCTCTGCTGCCCAGTGATCCAGGAGCCTGCTGCTAGGAAGAAGTGGCCGAGCTTCAGCAAGCGAGTCTGGACACTGGCGGAGGAAGCCATGATAACCAGATAATGGGGAGTGGAGAGCCAGTTCCAAGGTAATACTTTATACAGCTGGTTGAGATCCTGGTCGGTGGATATGGATTCCAAGAAAACCCTGGAGGTGCTTCCTTTCAAGGGAGACACTCTCTTTGGAGAAGACCTCAATAAGATTGTAGCTGATCTGGCTACTGCTAAAACAGCTTGCCTACCTAGTATGACTCCTACCACGCAGAAGGCTAAAAGTACTTTCCCTTGGCCCTTTCATCCTCAAGGTAAAGCGTACCCAAGGTCAGGCATACCCAAAGCAAGCTCATGCTTCCAGACCTGCCAAGCCCAGACTGAAGCAAGCCTGGGCTGCCCATCAGCCTGCTTCCAAAACAGACAAGCCTGCCGCATGACGGTGCAGGCCTCCCTCTGGGGGATCCCAGGATGGGGGGCCCGACTTCTAGGTTTGGCATAATTCTAAGCTAGAGAATTCTGTTTGGAGCTCACCTTGTACTTTGTGAAGAAATAATCAGCATTGTGGCTGAGCAGATACATGTAGTGTGTGGCTGCAAACTGCATGGATCTGCTGCGTTGTAATGCTGATACTTTTTTTTTCAAAGTACCAATAGCTTTATATAATGTTCACAATTTTTTATGCAGGATCAAATAGCTCAATAGGTAGGGGGTTTGATTAGAATTCAACAGGTTATAGGTTTGAATCCTGGGTATGGTAGTTTGAGATGTGTTATTTAATAAAGTATGTTGTTCTGACTGCTGGCATCCTATCACCTGGGATATCATACTAAATAAATGGAGTTGATCAATTTTTTTTTAATTTTTTTTTAAACTAGGGACAATTTCCAGATACTTTTCTTTATAACTGAGATTGCCCCCTGGAACTTCACATCAGTTGACAACTATGCATGAGTGGGCAGTGCTTGCTCTGGATCTGCCCACCCATTTATGTGCCGTCATAAAAGAAAGCACAACTGACAGTTATCCTGGGCGTACACTACACAATTATCTGTCAGGCTATCTATCCAGTCTGGATGGATGGAATGAAAATCTGGTAATGTATAGGAGCAAATGTCAATTAACCATTTGCTCCCAAACACTAGAAAAGTGGTCAAAAATGGTCATTACACAAATTGGTTAAACCCAAAATTTAACCAATTTGTTTAGGGGACCATTTTTGTCCATTTTCTAGTGTTTGAGAGTAAATCGTTGATGGTCATTTGCTCACATAGATAACCGGATTTCTATTCCAACCAGCCAGTGTTGGAGATATGGTCTGCCAGATTACATAATGCATACCAGAGCCATAACTAGACTTTTTGGTGCCCTGTGACAGATAATTATATGCCCCCCTCCCCATTTTTGCAATATGGACAAAAGGCGCAAGCCTTGTGGGGAAGGGGCATAACAAGATTGGTCTCAGAGAAAGCACATGAGATATGAAGATATATCTAGTATACTTGACACTCAATGGTTTGTGGTATTGCCGGGGTGCCCTCCTTAAATGCATATACAGTCACACATGGCGTGTTTGTGCAAATGGCATATCAGCAGTCAGCACTAACTGGTGACATGCCATTTGTACAAGTAAGCCATGTGTGACTAATATATAAACATACTTTATTAAATAACACCTCAAACTATCATACCCAGGATTCAAACCTATAACCTGTTGAATTCTAATCAAATACCCTACCCATTGAGCTACTTGATCCTGCATCTATTCTAACCTCCAAAAACAGATTCAGTTGCATTTTCCAGCGTGTTTTGTTTGCGCCTTTGCAAATGTCTTACATCGACAAACTTATTTAGTACTATTTTGCAAATAGGGTTACATTGTCGCAACATTGTGTTCCCTAATTGCTTGATTTTTTTAAATGCAACAATTGATAAAGACACCTGATAATTGCTCTGTGGAGTCTTATTTTGTGTCTACTTCTTATCTACATTTAATTCCCTACCTCTAATCAAGGCATTTTTAAATGCTGGGGGCTGCCAGGACGTGAGGCCTACCTAGACTTTAGATCTGAATTTGAATGTACTTGTGAACTAACTTAATTTCCTACTTCTAAATTCATTCCTAAATTCACTACTTACATTAATCCGGTAGTTGGGCATTTTGAGCCTTCAATTGTGGGCATTGTTTTGTGTCCAGACCAGCAGCTGGTGGTGTGCATTTGCTGGAAAGGCATCGAAGACCTCCGATATGCTGCATCTCCTGATGTGTGTCTCCCTCAAGTGGCTGTCAGCAAATGCATGCTAGACACCCCATTCCAAGCTGATTGTGACATCACGGAACATGCATCATAGAACAGGCATGCTAGAATATGGGTCTTCAACCTGCGACCCTCCAGCTGCTGTGGAACTACATATACCAGCACGCCCTGCCTCAGTTTTAGCATACCTTAATAGCAAAACTGTGGCAGGGCATGCTGGGATGTGTAGTTTCACAGCAGCTGGAGGGCCACAGGATGAAGACCCATGTGCTAGAGCCAAGCCGCAGCTACATTGAATGCTAGCAAGCTGAATGTTTAAATCATTTTTGTTCCGCAGCATTCCAATGCGGAAGATTCCATGGAACCAGAGATTATTCCATTGAGAAGGACATGCTGCCTGGATGACTGCACTGTGCAAATTAAATCACGGAGCCAGTTGGCTTGTGGGTGGCTCTGGTGACTGGGTGGTTGGGTGGGCGGTGTGTCGGAGGTGAAGCACATGCAAATGTATGTGTATCATCCAGCTAGTGAGAGTGAAAACTCATGCAGGAGTGTGCCTGCTTGTCAGTGGGTTATGCACCTTGCCAGGCGTCAAATCTACATGGAGCAGCTGGAGGGGACAAGAGCAGGTTTGCAAAATATAGATAGAAGAGCATATATGCTGGCGCATTCTCCATGATTGTGTCAGCTTATGTTTTGGTGCACTGCACTTTCCTTCACTAAGTTTTAGCCATTTTGGTTAAACGCAAGTGTAGTGGCTTCTCGCCCTTTTGGCTGTGATCTTGTATCGTGGTTGAAGAGTCTGCTGGAGGGATTGTTTTCTTCATTGGCGAGAGACTGAAGATATTCCAGGATGGAAGGCTTGGGAACACTATCCGTTTTTCAGTTGTGGAAGAGTTGAAAGACCGGATTGGACTACATTCTATAGTAAAGGATATCTTTGTATTTATTAATCCTCCCTTTATATGTGTCTGTCTTTCAATAAAGCTTTGGGCTTGTGATTCCCTCACCCTCTTACACTCCACACCCATAGCCTTATTAACTGTTGTATTATTGTATTGTTTAAATGTATAGTGCAGTTCATGATTTATAGTGTAGGCTGGCCTGTGCTGTAGTTCTTGAACTGTACTATACCGACAGCATTTGTATTGTGTTTTGGCTGTGCTGCAACACAGTACTTATGTGTGTAATGTTTATGTATGTTTTTTTGCTTCTTTATGTCAATAAAGACTGCTTTTTCAATCCAATATCTGAAAACAATTAATGTTTATCTTTGATGGCAATAGAAGTGGTATGATATTTGCTGCTTTTGAAAGGCAATATCTGATATGTCCCCTATCTGGGAACCATATATTAAATGGCTTTTCAGAAAAGGGAGATGGGAGAAGAGCTTTCAGTACTTGTAGGACCGATGCTCATTTCCTATTCTAGCCTCCAAAAACAGATTCAGTTGCATTTTCCAACGTGTTTTGGATGCGCCTTTGCAAATGTCTTACATCGACAAACTTATTTAGTACTATTTTGCAAATAGGGTTACATTGTTGCAACAATGTGTTCCCTAATTGCTTGATTTTTTAAATGCAACAATTGATAAAGACACCTGATAACTGCTCTGTGGAGTCTTATTTTGTGTCTACTTCTTATCTACATTTAATTCTCTACCTCTAATCAAGGCATTTTTAAATGCTGGGGGCTGCCAGGACGTGAGGCCTACCTAGACTTTAGATCTGAATTTGAATGTACTTGTGAACTAACTTAATTTCCTACTTCTAAATTCATTCCTAAATTCACTACTTACATGAATCCTGTAGTTGGGCATTTTGGGACTTCGATTGTGGGCATTGTTTTGTGTCCAGACCAGCAGCAGGTGGTGTGCATTTGCTGGAAAGGCATCGAAGACCTCCGATATGCTGCATCTCCTGATGTGTGTCTCCCTCAAGTGTCTGTCAGCAAATGCCTGCTAGACACCCCATTCCAAGCTGATTGTGACATCACGGTACATGCATCATAGAACAGGCATGCTAGAACATGGGTCTTCAACCTGCGACTCTCCAGCTGCTGTGGAACTACACATCCCAGCATGCCCTGCCTCAGTTTTAGCATACCTTAATAGCAAAACTGTGGCAGGGCATGCTCGGATGTGTAGTTTCACAGCAGCTGGAGGGCCACAGGATGAAGACCCATGTGCTAGAGCCAAGCCGCAGGTACATTGAATGCTAGCAAGCTGAATATTTAAATCCTTTTTGTT
Organism: Pseudophryne corroboree; assembly: GCF_028390025.1. Classification (NCBI taxonomy): domain Eukaryota; kingdom Metazoa; phylum Chordata; class Amphibia; order Anura; family Myobatrachidae; genus Pseudophryne; species Pseudophryne corroboree. Next base: position 168,230 of record NW_026967724.1, read on the forward strand.
CCGCAGCATTCCAATGTGGAAGATTCCATGGAACCAGAGATCCTTCCATTGAGAAGGACATGCTGCCTGGATGACTACACTGTGCACATTAAATCACGGAGCCAGTTGGTTTGTGGGTGGCTCTGGTGACTGGGTGGTTGGGTGGGTGGTGTGTCGGAGGTGGAGCACATGCAAATGATTGTGTATCATCCAGCTAGTGAGAGAGAAAACTCATGCAGGAGTGTGCCTGCTTGTCAGTGGGTTATGCACCTTGCCAGACGTCAAATCTACATAGAGCAGCTGGAGGGGACAAGAGCAGGTTTGCAAAATATAGATAGAAGAGCATATATGCTGGCACATTCTCCATGATTGTGACAGCTTATGTTTTGGTGCACTGCACTTTCCTCCACTAAGTTTTAGCCATTTTTGTTAAGCTCAAGTGTAGTTGCTTCTCGGCCTTTTGGCTGTGATCTTGTATCGTGGTTGAAGGGTCTGCTGGAGGGAGGGATTGTTTTCTTCATTGGCGAAAGACCAAAGATATTCCAGGATGGAAGGCTTGGGAACACTATCCGTTTTTCAGTTGTGGAAGAGCGCAGAGGTCGGATTGGACTACATTCTATAGTAAAGGATACCTTTCTATTTATTGCCCCTCCCCTTATATGTGTCTGTGTTACAATAAAGCTTTGGTCTTGTGATTCCCTCACCCTCTTACACTCCACACACATAGCCTTATTAACTGTTGTATTATTGTATAGTTTAAATGTATAGTGCAGTTCATGATTTATAGTGTAGGCCATAGTTGCCAATTCAGTTTATAACAAGCGGAATTGGGCTTGTTTTTTCTTCTGGTTGCTTATTTTTTGGGGTGGTTGCTTGTTGCTTGTTTTTGGGCTTATAATTTTTTTTGCTGCTTGTTTTTGGGCTTCTTTTGTTTTTAGGTATCACTGATACCGACTTCCAGAGATAATTAGTCATTCATCCATATAACACAGATCCTCACACAGACATACTGTAGGTGAGACGTTGTGGATGAATAGAGTCTTAAAGAAATGATGAGTCATTCATTATGTCTATTGTTGCCGACTGCCGGTTGTGTGTATTCAGTAGGGCTAATTTGTTTTTAACAATGACAACAACAAAGACACTGACCAGACACACAACAGTGAAGCAATTTAGGACCACTTTATGTGGTATTCTTTATGTCAGATATGGTTTAAGACGCTTGGGTATTTGTTGCAAGGATTTTTAAACCAACTACCAATATGCTTCAGCGCTTCAACTCAGGAATATATAACATGGAAGCTTCTATAGACGATGGAGACAGCTCAGATGAATTTGCTTATATCCATTTTACATAAAACCTTTATAATTCAGTGTGCTATGTACTTTACCTCGCAGTATGCCATCTGCAATGCACTTTACTTCACACAGTGTGCCATGCACTTTACCTCACACAGTGGGGGTCATTCCGAGTTCGCTCGCTAGCTGCTTTTAGCAGCATTGCACACGCTAGACCGCCGCCCTCTGGGAGTGTATCTTCGCTTAGCAGAATTGCGAACGAAAGATTAGCAGAATTGCGAATAAATAATTATTTTCAGTTTCTGAGTAGCTCGAGACTTACTCCTACACTGCGATCAGCTCAGCCCGTTTCGTTCCTGGTTTGAAGTCACAAACACGCCCTGCGTTCGGACAGCCACTCCCCCGTTTCTCCAGACACTCCTGCGTTTTATCCTGGCACGCCTGCGTTTTTCCGCACACTCCCAGAAAACGGTAAATTTCCGCCCAGAAACACCCACTTCCTGTCAATCACACTCCGATCACTTCAATGATGAAAATTCTTCGTTCGGACGTGAGTAAATCAAAAGGGGTACTGCATATACAGCCTCCTTTTGTGCCTCCAGTGGCAATTTGGGATCTCAATGTAGTTTGGGTTCCAAAAGTCACATTGGTTTGAACCACTTAAATCTGTGGAGTTAAAATATCTCACATGGAAAGTGGTCATGCTGTTGGCCCTGGCCTGGGCCAGGCGCGTGTCAGAATTGGCGGCTTTATCCTGTAAAAGCCCTTATCTGATTTTCCATTCGGACAGGGCGGAATTGAGGACTCGTCCTCAGTTTCTCCCTAAGGTGGTTCCAGCGTTTTCACCTGAACCAACCTATTGTGGTGCCTGCGGCTACTAGGGACTTGGAGGAATCCAAGTTGCTGGATGTTGTCAGGGCCCTGAAAATATGTTTCCAGGACGGCTGGAGTCAGGAAATCTGACTCGCTGTTTATCCTGTATGCACCCAACAAGCTGGGTGCTCCTGCTTCTAAGCAGACTATTGCTCGTTGGATTTGTAGTACAATTCAGCTTGCACATTCTGTGGCAGGCCTGCCACAGCTAAAATCTGTAAAAGCCCGTTCCACAAGGAAAGTGGGCTCATCTTGGGCGGCTGCCCGAGGGGTCTCGGCTTTACAACTTTGCCGAGCAGCTACTTGGTCAGGGGCAAACACGTTTGCTAAATTCTACAAATTTGATACCCTGGCTGAGGAGGACCTGGAGTTCTCTCATTCGGTGCTGCAGAGTCATCCGCACTCTCCCGCCCGTTTGGGAGCTTTGGTATAATCCCCATGGTCCTTACGGAGTCCCCAGCATCCACTTAGGACGTTAGAGAAAATAAGAATTTACTTACCGATAATTCTATTTCTCATAGTCCGTAGTGGATGCTGGGCGCCCATCCCAAGTGCGGATTGTCTGCAATACTTGTACATAGTTATTGTTACAAAAATCGGGTTATTATTGTTGGGAGCCATCTTTTCAGAGGCTCCTCTGTTATCATACTGTTAACTGGGTTCAGATCACAAGTTATACGGTGTGATTGGTGTGGCTGGTATGAGTCTTACCCGGGATTCAAAATCCTTCCTTATTGTGTACGCTCGTCCGGGCAAAGTATCCTAACTGAGGCTTGGAGGAGGGTCATAGGGGGAGGAGCCAGTGCACACCACATAGTCCTAAAGCTTTCTTTAGATGTGCCCAGTCTCCTGCGGAGCCGCTATTCCCCATGGTCCTTACGGAGTCCCCAGCATCCACTACGGACTATGAGAAATAGAATTATCGGTAAGTAAATTCTTATTATTTACTGCAGTTAAAGTTCATATGTAACTCACGTGAGTAATGAAAGAAAACAGGGGGAGAGCGCTGTGATGGTTGGTGAAACACAGCGGTATGCTACGACCCCCGTTAACCGTGGCTGGATCTTATTGGCACTCGCGGTCGGGATATTTCTCCCTGCCGTGGGGTAGAGACCTCCTTTTGCTCGGTCTCAAATTGCTTTTTCCCCTTCACCGCTGTCTTTACATCAGACGTCCGCCGTGATGTAGCTCGTTCATGAACGGGCTTATATCTCAGCAATCAGAGTGTCCGGTAATCACCTTCCTTACGCGTTTCTCCGCTGTTATCCAAGAGCGGTTTCGTCAGAGGATACATCAGCAGCCTAGCAGGCTCTTTTTAAAATGCACCGGACCAATAGCATTACTAATTAGTTGATTGGATACATACATGTACTAATTGGATGCATACATGTAATGACTCACATATGGAACAACTTTCTAATTGCAATTGCACATATAAAGGCATTTCATAATATAAAAATAAGCAACATGGTGATTAAAAATAATAATAAAATAAGCAACAAGGTGGTTTAAAAAATAACAGAAAATATATAATCTATATACAGATTAACCTATAATCTTTCAATCAATACCTCATATCTATAATCACATATACATAATCCAGAGACTCAGCACTAAGGATCCCCATTTACTTATATAAAACCTTTTAGGGTAACATAAATCCATGCCACTACTAAAGCAGTTCTTGTGGCGCAGGGGAAACATCAAATGCACTCTATGCAGCTAGTCCCATGTTCGAATCCAACCCGCTCAGCTTAACATCCATATTATTTATTTACTTTTAATGGGATCATTCTATCAATTCATTTTTACCTTTAATTTTTGTTAATATTATTTCTATATTTCATTATTTTAACCCCTGGAATAACTACATTGCTGTTTAAACAACAAAAAGAATTGAAGAAAAAATAAATATTAAACAGACAATTTAAGGATTCGAAGATTTAAATATTTAAAGATTTTAAAATTTAAAACAGGGAGGGGGGGGGAGGGGGGCCTTTTGGGAGAAGGAGGGGAAAAAAATAAAAATAGAAAAAAAATATATATATATATAGAACCAAGAGAAAGTGTAAAAAGAGGATGGAGGAAGAAATCTGATGTTCATCATTACTAGTGGATTTTACTAAAGAACTTTAAAGGAACACACACAACAGGATTATACAGTTTCATCCTAAGAGGAAAGCTGTTTCCAAAATAGCTACTTCTAATAATTTTGTTTATTTATTAAACATACAATAAATGGATATTCAATAAATAATATATTAGGTAAATCAATAGATAAAATCTTCAGAGACTGCCAATGTTGTTCAGTTTGATGCTCTCATTCAGACCATCAGGTGTAAGGGTACCCAAAGAAAAAATCCAAAATGCCTCCCTTGTCAAGTAAAGGAGATTCAACTGAGGCAGCACAAGGGAACTCTCATCTGGGGACAACAACTGCAGGGAGAACACATATTTTCAGATGAACATGGGAGGGCAGAAGGCTGCCTAATACTGAAGCACCCCCAAACAACAAACCAAATGCAACAACTAGTACAAGCATTCCTGGGGGAAGGCCTGCAGCAGATGGATTTGCATATGGTGATGTCATCCAAGCAGTGGGTCAAAGTTGGCTTCAACCCTCGTCTGCATATGAAAAGAGAAAAGGGGCGTGCAGGGCATGGCGGCCTTTTGCGGCGCTTGGATGACCCCTAGTTCGCATTAAACACCTCCGCCCTACTTCGGTGTGGGGCTCATGTTGGCTATGCCCCAGCCCCTGAAGCATTCAAGCTGATTTCTTGCAGCAGCTGGGCACTGTAATAGCTCCAGAGCTGCTCTGTAAGGCAACTAAAAGGGTGTGGGCCCTGCAGCACTACCTGTAGTTCGCATTGTGCGTTGGAAGGCACAAAGTAAGCAGACGGGAGAAGTCAAGATAGTGCGCAAGGGCATAGAAGGGAGTGGCTCAAGAAAAGAGAAGTGTAAACAGACAGCAAACTAGGCAGGAGAAAGACATGAGACAAAGAGATCTGAATTATACGAGAGCCGACCAGGGAAAACACAAATTATGCAGTCAAGTTTCCCACATTTGGGGATATCGCAGGAGCAGCACACCCAGAGTGCAATTGGTGAGCCTTGCCCTGGGAGAAGCACCTTCATGATCATAGTATCTCACCTAGCAGGTAAGTAGGAGTTGTGCTAGAGCTGGGGAGGGTCGCTGCTCGGGCACCCCCCTGTCAAGTGAAGGAGATCCAACTGAGGCAGCACAAGGGAACTCTCGAAAGAAGAACAAGGCTAGAGGAAGATCTGAGACAAAGAAATCTGACTTTTACCAGAGCTGACCAGAGGAAAGCACAAACACAGTCCCCCACTACCACAAATAATGCTGTCAAGTTTACCACATTTGGGAAAATAACAGGGGTCAGCATACCCAGAATGCAATGAATGAACCTCACCCTGGGAGAACAATCTTCATGACCATGGTATCTCCTATGCAAAATAAGTATGATTTGGGATAGGGCTGGAGAGGGCCGCTGCTCAGGCACATCTCTGTCAAGTAAAGGAGATTCAACTGAGGCAGCACAAGGGGACTCTCATCTGGGGACAACAACTGCAGGAGGTACACATATTTTCAGATGAACATGGGAGGGCAGAAGGCTGCCTAATACTGAAGCACCCCCAAACAACAAACCAAATGCAACAACTAGTGCAAGCATTCCTGGGGGAAGGCCTGCAGCAGATGGATTTGCATATGGTGATGTCATCCAAACAGTGGGTCAAAGTTGGCTTCAACCCTCGTCTGCATATGAAAAGATAAAATTGGCATGCAGGGCATGGCGGCCTTTTGCGGTGCTTGGATGACCCCTAGTTCGCATTAAACACCTCCACCCTCCTTCGGTGTGGGGCTCATGATGGCTATGCCCCAGCCCCTGAAGCATTCAAGCTGATTTCTTGCAGCAGCTGGGCACTGTAACAGCTCCAGAGCTGCTCTGTAAGGCAAGTAAAAGGGTGTGGGCCCTGCAGCACTACCTGTAGTTTGCATTGTGTGTTGGAAGGCACAAAGTAAGCAGACGGGAGAAGTCAGGATATTGCGCAAGGGCATAGAAGGGAGCAACTCAAGAAAAGAGAAGTGGAAACAGACTGCAAATTAGGCTGGAGAGAGACCTGAGACAAAGAGATCTGAATTATACGAGAGCCGACCAGGTGAAACACAAATTATGCAGTCAAGTGTCCAACATTTGGGGAAACCGCAGGAGTAGCACACCCAGAGTGCAATGGGTGAGCCTTGCCCTGGGAGAAGCACCTTCATGATCATAGTATCTCACCTGGCAGGTAAGTAGGAGCTGGGCTAGAGCTGGGGAGGGTCGCTGCTCGGGCACCCCCCTGTCAAGTGAAGGAGATCCAACTGAGGCAGCACAAGGGAACTCTCGAAAGAAGAACAAGGCTAGAGGAAGATCTGAGACAAAGAAATCTGACTTTTACCAGAGCTGACCAGAGGAAAGCACAAACACAGTCCCTCACTACCACAAATAATGCAGTCCAGTTTCCCACATTTGGGGAAATAACAGGGGTCAGCATACCCAGAATGCAATGAATGAACCTCACCCTGGGAAAACAATCTTCATGACCATGGTATCTCCTATGCAAAATAAGTATGATTTGGGATAGAGCTGGGGAGGGCCGCTGCTCAGGCACATCTCTGTCAAGTAAAGGAGATTCAACTGAGGCAGCACAAGGGAACTCTCATCGGGGGACAACAACTGCAGGGAGAACACATATTTTCAGATGAACATGGGAGGGCAGAAGGCTGCCTAATACTGAAGCACCCCCAAACAACAAACCAAATGCAACAACTAGTGCAAGCATTCCTTGGGGAAGGCCTGCAGCAGATGGATTTGCATATGGTAATGTCATCCAAGCAGTGGGTCAAAGTTGGCTTCAACACTCATCTGCATATGAATAGAGAAGAGGGGCGTGCAGGGCATGGCGGCCTTTTGCGGCGCTTGGATGACCCCTAGTTCGCATTAAACACCTCCACCCTCCTTCGGTGTGGGGCTCATGTTGGCTATGCCCCAGCCCCTGAAGCATTCAAGCTGATTTCTTGCAGCAGCTGGGCACTGTAACAGCTCCAGAGCTGCTCTGTAAGGCAAGTAAAAGGGTGTGGGCCCTGCAGCACTACCTGTAGTTCGCATTGTGCGTTGGAAGGCACAAAGTAAGCAGACGGGAGAAGTCAGGATAGTGCGCAAGGGCATAGAAGGGAGCGGCTCAAGAAAAGAGAAGTGGAAACAGACAGCAAACTAGGCTGGAGAGAGACCTGAGACAAAGACATCTGAATTATACGAGAGTCGACCAGGGGAAACACAAATTATGCAGTCAAGTTTCCCACATTTGGGGAAATCACAGGGGCAGCACACCCAGAGTGCGATGGGTGAGCCTTGCCCTGGGAGAAGCACCTACATGATCATAGGATCTCACCTGGCAGGTAAGTAGGAGTTGGGCTAGAGCTGGGGAGGGTCGCTGCTCGGGCACCCCCCTGTCAAGTGAAGGAGATCCAACTGAGGCAGCACAAGGGAACTCTCGAAAGAAGAACAAGGCTAGAGGAAGATCTGAGACAAAGAAATCTGACTTTTACCAGAGCAGACCAGAGGAAAGCACAAACACAGCCCCCCACTACCACAAATAATGCAGTCGAGTTTCCAACATTTGGGGAAATCACAGGGGTCAGCATAACCAGAAACAAATGAATGAACCTCACCCTGGGAGAACAATCTTCATGACCATGGTATCTCCTATGCAAAATAAGTATGATTTGGGATAGGGCTGGGGAGGGCCGCTGCTCAGGCAGATCTCTGTCAAGTAAAGGCGATTCAACTGAGGCAGCACAAGGGAACTCTCATCTTGGGACAACAACTGCAGGGAGAACACATATTTTCAGATGAACATGGGAGGGCAGAAGGCTGCCTAATACTGAAGCACCCCCAAACAACAAACCAAATGCAACAACTAGTGCAAGCATTCCAGGGGAAGGCCTGCAGCAGATGGATTTGCATATGGTGATGTCATTCAAGCAGTGGGTCAAAGTTGGCTTCAACCCTCGTCTGCATATGAAAAGAAAAAAGGGATGTGCAGGGAATGGCGGCCTTTTGCGGTGCTTGGATGACCCCTAATTCGCATTAAACATCTCCACCCTCCTTCGGTGTGGGGCTCATGTTGGCTATGCCCCAGCCCCTGAAGCATTCAAGCTGATTTCTTGCAGCAGCTGGGCACTGTAACAGCTCCAGAGCTGCTCTGTAAAGCATGTAAAAGGGTGTGGGCCCTGCAGCACTACCTGTAGTTTGCATTGTGCGTTGGAAGGCACAAAGTAAGCAGACAGGAGAGGTCAGAATAGTGCGCAAGGGCATAGAAGGGAGCGGCTCAAGTAAAGAGAAGTGGAAACAGACAGCAAACTAGGCTGGAGAGAGACCTGAGACAAAGAGATCTGAATTATACGAGAGCCGACCAGGGGAAACACAAATTATGCAGTCAAGTTTCCCACATTTGGGGAAATCACAGGGGCAGCACACCCAGAGTGCAATGGGTGAGCCTTGCCCTGGGAGAAGCACCTACATGATCATAGCATCTCACCTGGCAGGTAAGTAGGAGTTGGGCTAGAGCTGGGGAGGGTCGCAGCTCGGGCACACCCCTGTCAAGTGAAGGAGATCCAACTGAGGCAGCACAAGGGAACTCTCGAAAGAAGAACAAGGCTAGAGGAAGATCTGAGACAAAGAAATTTGACTTTTACCAGAGCTGACCAGAGGAAAGCACAAACACAGTCCCCCACTACCACAAATAATGCAGTCAAGTTTCCCACATTTGGGGAAATCACAGGGGTCAGCATACCCAGAATGCAATGAATGAACCTCAACCTGGGAGAACAATCTTCATGACCATGGTATCTCCTATGCAAAATAAGTATGATTTGGGATAGAGCTTGGGAGGGCCGCTGCTCAGGCACATCTCTGTCAAGTAAAGGAGATTCAACTGAGGCAGCACAAGGGAACTCTCATCTGGGGACAACAACTGCAGGGAGAACACATATTTTCAGATGAACATGGGAGGGCAGAAGGCTGCCTAATACTGAAGCACCCCCAAACAACAAACCAAATGCAACAACTAGTGCAAGCATTCCTGGGGGAAGGCCTGCAGCAGATGGATTTGCATATGGTGATGTCATCCAAGCAGTAAGTCAAAGTTGGCTTCAACCCTCGTCTGCATATGAAAAGAAAAAAGGGATGTGCAGGGCATGGCGGCCTTTTGCGGCGCTTGGATGACCCCTAATTCACATTAAACACCTCCACCCTCCTTCGGTGTGGGGCTCATGTTGGCTATGCCCCAGCCCCTGAAGCATTCAAGCTGATTTCTTGCAGCAGCTGGGCACTGTAACAGCTCCAGAGCTGCTCTGTAAAGCATGTAAAAGGGTGAGGGCCCTGCAGCACTACCTGTAGTTTGCATTGACGTTGGAAGGCACAAAGTAAGCAGACAGGAGAGGTCATAATAGTGCGCAAGGGTATAGAAGGGAGCGGCTCAAGAAAAGAGAAGTGGAAACAGACAGCAAACTAGGCTGGAGAGAGACCTGAGACAAAGAGATCTGAATTATACGAGAGCCGACCAGGGGAAACACAAATTATGCAGTCAAGTTTCCCACATTTGGGGAAATCGCAAGAGCAGCACACCCAGAGTGCAATGGGTGAGCCTTGCCCTGGGAGAAGCACCTTCATGATCATAGTATCTCACCTGGCAGGTAAGTAGGAGTTGGGCTAGAGCTGGGTAGGGTCGCTGCTCGGGCACTTCCCTGTCAAGTGAAGGAGATCCAAGTGAGTCAGCACAAGGGAACTCTCGAAAGAAGAACAAGGCTAGAGGAAGATCTGAGACAAATAAATCTGACTTTTACCAGAGCTGACCAGAGGAAAGCACAAACACAGTCCCCCACTACCACAAATAATGAAGTCGAGTTTCCCACATTTGGGGAAATCACAGGGGTCAGCATACCCAGAATGCAATGAATGAACCTCACCCTGGGATAACAGTCTTCATTACCATGATATCTCCTATGCAAAATAAGTATGATTTGGGATAGGGCTGGGGAGGGCCGCTGCTCAGGCACATCTCTGTCAAGTAAAGGAGATTCAACTGAGGCAGCACAAGGGAACTCTCATCTGGGGACAACAACTGCAGGGAGAACACATATTTTCAGATGAACATGGGAGGGCAGAAGGCTGCCTAATACTGAAGCACCCCCAAACAACAAACCAAATGCAACAACTAGTACAAGCATTCCTGGGGGAAGGTCTGCAGAAGACGGATTTGCATACAGTGATGTCATCCAAGCAGTGGGCCAAAGTTGGCTGGAACCCTCATCTGCATATGAAAAGAGAAAAGGGGTATGCAGGGAATGGCGGCCTTTTGCGGCGCTTGGATGACCCTTAGTTCGCATTAAACACCCCCACCCTCCTTCGGTGTGGGGCTCATGTTGGCAATGCCCCAGCCCCTGAAGCATTCAAGCTGATTTCTTGCAGCAGCTTGGCACTGTAACAGCTCCAGAGCTGCTCTGTAATGCAAGTAAAAGTTTGTGGGCCCTGCAGCACTACCTGTAGTTTGCATTGTGCATTGGAAGGCACAAAGTAAGCAGACAGGAGGAGAAGTCAGGATAGTGCACAAGGGTATAGAAGGGAGGGGCTCAAAAAAAAAGAAGTGGAAACAGACTGCAAACTAGGCTGGAGAGAGACCTGAGACAAAGAGATCTGAATTATATGAAAGCCGACCAGTGGAAACACAAATTATGCAGTCAAGTTTCCCACATTTGGGGAAATCACAGGGGCAGCACACCCAGAGTGCAATGGGTGAGCCTTGCCCTGGGAGAAGCACCTTCATGATCATAGTATCTCACCTGGCAGGTAAGTAGGAGTTGGGCTAGAGCTGGGGAGGGTCGCTGCTTGGGCACCCCCCTGTCAAGTAAAGTAGATCCAACTGAGGCAGCACAAGGGAACTCTCGAAAGAAGAACAAGGCTAGAGGAAGATCTGAGATAAAGAAATCTGACTTTTACCAGAGCTGACCAGAGGAAAGCACAAACACAGTCCCCCACTACCACAAATAATGCAGTCAAGTTTCCCACATTTGGGGAAATCACAGGGGTCAGCATACCCAGAATGCAATGAATGAACCTCACCCTGGGAGAACAATCTTCATGACCATGGTATCTCCTATGCAAAATAAGTATGATTTGGGATAGGGCTGGGGAGGGCCGCTGCTCAGGCACATCTCTGTCAAGTAAAGAAGATTCAACTGAGGCAGCACAAGGGAACTCTCATCTGGGGACAACAACTGCAGGGAGAACACATATTTTCAGATGAACATGGGAGGGCAGAAGGCTGCCTAATACTGAAGCACCCCCAAACAACAAACCAAATGCAACAACTAGTGCAAGCATTCCTGGGGGAAGGCCTGCAGCAGATGGATTTGCATATGGTGATGTCATCCAAGCAGTGGGTCAAATTTGGCTTCAACCCTCGTCTGCATATGAAAAGAGAAAAGGGGCGTGCAGGGCATGGCGGCCTTTTGCGGCGCTTGGATGACCCCTAGTTCGCATTAAACACCTCCACCCTCCTTCGGTGTGGGGCTCATGTTGGCTATGCCCCAGCCCCTGAAGCATTCAAGCTGATTTCTTGCAGAAGCTGGGCACTGTAACAGCTCCAGAGCTGCTCTGTATGGCAAGTAAAAGGGTGTGGGCCCTGCAGCACTACCTGTAGTTCGCATTGTGCGTTGGAAGGCACAAAGTAAGCAGATGGGAGAAGTCAGGATAGTGCGCAAGGGCATAGAAGGGAGCGGCTCAAGAAAAGAGAAGTGGAAACAGACAGCAAACTAGGCTGCAGAGCTCTTCTGTCTATATTTTGCAAACCTGCTCTTGTCCTCTCCAGCTGCTCCATGTAGATTTGACGTCTGGAAATGTGCATAACCCACTGACAAGCAGGCACACTCCTGCATGAGTTTTCTCTCTCACTAGCTGGATGATACACAATCATTTGCATGTGCTCCACCTCCGACACACCACCCACCCAACCACCCAGTGACCAGAGCCACCCACAAGCCAACTGGCTCCGTGATTTAATTTGCACAGTGTAGTCATCCAGGCAGCATGTCCTTCTCAATGGAAGGATCTCTGGTTCCATGGAATCTTCCACATTGGAATGCTGCGGAATAAAAAGGATTTAAATATTCAGCTTGCTAGCATTCAATGTACCTGCGGCTTGGCTTTAGCACATGGGTCTTCATCCTGTGGCCCTCCAGCTGCTGTGAAACTACACATCCCAGCATGCCCTGCCACAGTTTTGCTATTAAGGTATGCTAAAACTGAGGCAGGGCATGCTGGGATGTGTAGTTCCACAGCAGCTGGAGGGTCGCAGGTTGAAGACCCATGTTCTAGCATGCCTGTTCTATGATGCATGTACCGTGATGTCACAATCAGCTTGGAATGGGGTGTCTAGCAGGCATTTGCTGACAGCCACTTGAGGGAGACACACATCAGGAGATGCAGCATATCGGAGGTCTTCGATGCCTTTCCAGCAAATGCACACCACCTGCTGCTGGTCTGGACACAAAACAATGCCCACAATCGAAGTCCCAAAATGCCCAACTACAGGATTCATGTAAGTAGTGAATTTAGGAATGAATTTAGAAGTAGGAAATGAAGTTAGTTCACAAGTACATTCAAATTCAGATCTAAAGTCTAGGTAGGCCTCACGTCCTGGCAGCCCCCAGCACTTAAAAATGCCTTGATTAGAGGTAGAGAATTAAATGTAGATAAAAAGTAGACACAAAATAAGACTCCACAGAGCAGTTATCAGGTGTCTTTATCAATTGTTGCATTTAAAAAATCAAGCAATTAGGGAACACAATGTTGCAACAATGTAACCCTATTTGCAAAATAGTACTAAATAAGTTTGTCGATGTAAGACATTTGCAAAGGCGCATCCAAAACACGCTGGAAAATGCAACTGAATCTGTTTTTGGAGGCTAGAATAGGAAATGTGCATCGGTCCTACAAGTACTGAAAGCTCTTCTACCATCTCCCTTTTCTGAAAAGCCATTTAATATATGGTTCCCAGATAGGGGACATATCAGATATTGCCTTTCAAAAGCAGCAAATATCATACCACTTCTATTGCCATCAAAGATAAACATTGATTGTTTTCAGATATTGGATTGAAAAAGCAGTCTTTATTGACATAAAGAAGCAAAAAAACATACATAAACATTACACACATAAGTACTGTGTTGCAGCACAGATAAAACACAATACAAATGCTGTCGGTATAGTACAGTTCAAGAACTACAGCACAGGCCAGCCTACACTATAAATCATGAACTGCACTATACATTTAAACAATACAATAATACAACAGTTAATAAGGCTATGGGTGTGGAGTGTAAGAGGGTGAGGGAATCACAAGCCCGAAGCTTTATTGAAAGACAGACACATATAAAGGGAGGATTAATAAATACAAAGATATCCTTTACTATAGAATGTAGTCCAATCCGGTCTTTCAACTCTTCCACAACTTAAAAACGGATAGTGTTCCCAAGCCTTCCATCCTGGAATATCTTCAGTCTCTCGCCAATGAAGAAAACAATCCCTCCAGCAGACTCTTCAACCACGATACAAGATCACAGCCAAAAGGGCGAGAAGCAACTACACTTGCGTTTAACCAAAATAGCTAAAACTTAGTGGAGGAAAGTGCAGTGCACCAAAACATAAGCTGACACAATCATGGAGAATGTGCCAGCATATATGCTCTTCTATCTATATTTTGCAAACCTGCTCTTGTCCCCTCCAGCTGCTCCATGTAGATTTGACGTCTGGCAAGGTGCATAACCCACTGACAAGCAGGCACACTCCTGCATGAGTTTTCACTCTCACTAGCTGGATGATACACATTCATTTGCATGTGCTCCACCTCCGACACACCGCCCACCCAACCACCCAGTCACCAGAGCCACCCACAAGCCAACTGGCTCCGTGACTTAATTTGCACAGTGCAGTCATCCAGGCAGCATGTCCTTCTCAATGGAATAATCTCTGGTTCCATGGAATCTTCCGCATTGGAATGCTGCGGAACAAAAAGGATTTAAACATTCAGCTTGCTAGCATTCAATGTACCTGCGGCTTGGCTCTAGCACATGGGTCTTCATCCTGTGGCCCTCCAGCTGCTGTGAAACTACACATCCCAGCATGCCCTGCCACAGTTTTGCTATTAAGGTATGCTAAAACTGAGGCAGGGCATGCTGGGATGTATAGTTCCACAGCAGCTGGAGGGTCGCAGGTTGAAGACCCATGTTCTAGCATGCCTGTTCTATGATGCATGTTCCGTGAAGTCACAATCAGCTTGGAATGGGGTATCTAGCAGGCATTTGCTGACAGCCACTTGAGGTAGACACACATCAGGAGATGCAGCATATCGGAGGTCTTCGATGCCTTTCCAGCAAATGCACACCACCTGCTGCTGGTCTGGACACAAAACAATGCCCACAATCGAAGTCCCAAAATGCCCAACTACAGGATTCATGTAAGTAGTGAATTTAGGAATGAATTTAGAAGTAGGAAATTAAGTTAGTTCACAAGTACATTCAAATTCAGATCTAAAGTCTAGGTAGGCCTCACGTCCTGGCAGCCCCCAGCATTTAAAAATGCCTTGATTAGAGGTAGGGAATTAAATGTAGATAAGAAATAGACGCAAAATAAGACTCCACAGAGCAGTTATCAGGTGTCTTTATCAATTGTTGCATTTAAAAAATCAAGCAATTAGGGAACACAATGTTGCAACAATGTAACCCTATTTGCAAAATAGTACTAAATAAGTTTGTCGATGTAAGACATTTGCAAAGGCGCATTTAAAACACACTGGAAAATGCAACTGAATCTGTTTTTGGAGGCTAGAATAGGAAATGTGCATCGGTCCAACAAGTACTGAAAGCTCTTCTACCATCTTCCTTTTCTGAAAAGCCATTTAATATATGGTTCCCAGATAGGGGACATATCAGATATTGCCTTTCAAAAGCAGCAAATATCATACCACTTCTATTGCCATCAAAGATAAACATTGATTGTTTTCAGATATTGGATTGAAAAAGCAGTCTTTATTGACATAAAGAAGCAAAAAAACATACATAAACATTACACACATAAGTACTGTGTTGCAGCACAGCCAAAACACAATACAAATGCTGTCGGTATAGTACAGTTCAAGAACTACAGCACAGGCCAGCCTACACCAGTGTTGCCAACTCTGAAATGGAAAACAAGCAACCGATGACTGAAAAATAAGCCCAAAACAAGCCCAAACCAATCCTAAAAAGCCCCAAAAAAAGCCCAACTCAAGGTTGTTGTTTTATATATATATATATATATATATATATATATATATAAACAGACATTATTGTTTGTCTTATTAAAATACATATAATTATTTATATAATCTGCCTTTAAGGTCTTTACAATGATATTTATCAGCACAAAACTGGCTTTTAAAGAATACTGGAATTTTTATAAATATTATAGTTAGAGTTGTGAATTTAAGATACTATGCTTTCATGTTTCCTCTAAAGAAAAATCTCAAGTGAAAATTGCCAACTGTATATACTGTATCTGTGGTCATTTGTATTCACTGTGAAATATTTATTCTATGGAAAGATAAAACAAATAATCTTACAACATCCAACTTTGTACTTCTATTAAATAAATTAAGAGGCCAAATCAAGGTAACAAAACAAAAGATTATTAAGACAATTCAAAATAATAAATGCATATATAAATATTAAATAGTAACTCAATTCAATAAATAACAAAGGAATTACTGAGAGGTAAAGTGCATTGCAGATGGCACACTGTGAGGTAAAGTGCATGGTACACTGTGTGAAGTAAAGTGCATTGCAGATGGCATACTATGTGAGGTAAAGTGCATGGCACACTGTGTGAAGTATAGTGTATTGCAGATAGCACACTGGGGGTCATTCCGAGTTGTTCGCTCGTTGCCGATTTTTGCAACGGAACGATTAAGGCAAAAATGCGCATGCGTATGGTACGCAGTGCGCATGCACTAAGTAATTTAGAACATTGGAAAATTCAGGGCTATGCCGTGTAGATGATGGCCTAACAGGAGGCTTTAAAATTTTCTTTCTAGTGTCCTTCGTTTGGGAGAAAAATGCAAAGGTACAAGACAGCTTTTCCTTGCCAATATCTCTCTTTTGCAAAGAGCTGCGCATTGGAAAATTCAGGGCTATGCCGTGTAGATGATGGCCTAACAGGAGGCTTTAAAATTTTCTTTCTAGTGTCCTTCGTTTGGGAGAAAAATGCAAAGGTACAAGACAGCTTTTCCTTGCCAATATCTCTCTTTTGCAAAGAGCTGCGCATTGGAAAATTCAGGGCTATGCCGTGTAGATGATGGCCTAACAGGAGGCTTTAAAATTTTCTTTCTAGTGTCCTTCGTTTGGGAGAAAAATGCAAAGGTACAAGACAGCTTTTCCTTGCCAATATCTCTCTTTTGCAAAGAGCTGCGCATTGGAAAATTCAGGGCTATGCCGTGTAGATGATGGCCTAACAGGAGGCTTTAAAATTTTCTTTCTAGTGTCCTTCGTTTGGGAGAAAAATGCAAAGGTACAAGACAGCTTTTCCTTGCCAATATCTCTCTTTTGCAAAGAGCTGCGCATTGGAAAATTCAGGACTATGCCGTGTAGATGATGGCCTAACAGGAGGCTTTAAAATTTTCTTTCTAGTGTCCTTCGTTTGGGAGAAAAATGCAAAGGTACAAGACAGCTTTTCCTTGCCAATATCTCTCTTTTGCAAAGAGCTGCGCATTGGAAAATTCAGGGCTATGCCGTGTAGATGATGGCCTAACAGGAGGCTTTAAAATTTTCTTTCTAGTGTCCTTCGTTTGGGAGAAAAATGCAAAGGTACAAGACAGCTTTTCCTTGCCAATATCTCTCTTTTGCAAAGAGCTGCGCATTGGAAAATTCAGGGCTATGCCGTGTAGATGATGGCCTAACAGGAGGCTTTAAAATTTTCTTTCTAGTGTCCTTCGTTTGGGAGAAAAATGCAAAGGTACAAGACAGCTTTTCCTTGCCAATATCTCTCTTTTGCAAAGAGCTGCGCATTGGAAAATTCAGGACTATGCCGTGTAGATGATGGCCTAACAGGAGGCTTTAAAATTTTCTTTCTAGTGTCCTTCGTTTGGGAGAAAAATGCAAAGGTACAAGACAGCTTTTCCTTGCCAATATCTCTCTTTTGCAAAGAGCTGCGCATTGGAAAATTCAGGGCTATGCCGTGTAGATGATGGCCTAACAGGAGGCTTTAAAATTTTCTTTCTAGTGTCCTTCGTTTGGGAGAAAAATGCAAAGGTACAAGACAGCTTTTCCTTGCCAATATCTCTCTTTTGCAAAGAGCTGCGCATTGGAAAATTCAGGGCTATGCCGTGTAGATGATGGCCTAACAGGAAGCTTTAAAATTTTCTTTCTAGTGTCCTTCGTTTGGGAGAAAAATGCAAAGGTACAAGACAGCTTTTTCTTGCCAATATCTCTCTTTTGCAAAGAGCTGCGCATTGGAAAATTCAGGGCTATGCCGTGTAGATGATGGCCTAACAGGAGGCTTTAAAATTTTCTTTCTAGTGTCCTTCGTTTGGGAGAAAAATGCAAAGGTACAAGACAGCTTTTCCTTGCCAATATCTCTCTTTTGCAAAGAGCTGCGCATTGGAAAATTCAGGGCTATGCCGTGTAGATGATGGCCTAACAGGAGGCTTTAAAATTTTCTTTCTAGTGTCCTTCGTTTGGGAGAAAAATGCAAAGGTACAAGACAGCTTTTCCTTGCCAATATCTCTCTTTTGCAAAGAGCTGCGCATTGGAAAATTCAGGGCTATGCCGTGTAGATGATGGCCTAACAGGAGGCTTTAAAATTTTCTTTCTAGTGTCCTTCGTTTGGGAGAAAAATGCAAAGGTACAAGACAGCTTTTCCTTGCCAATATCTCTCTTTTGCAAAGAGCTGCGCATTGGAAAATTCAGGGCTATGCCGTGTAGATGATGGCCTAACAGGAGGCTTTAAAATTTTCTTTCTAGTGTCCTTCGTTTGGGAGAAAAATGCAAAGGTACAAGACAGCTTTTCCTTGCCAATATCTCTCTTTTGCAAAGAGATGCGCATTGGAAAATTCAGGGCTATGCCGTGTAGATGATGGCCTAACAGGAGGCTTTAAAATTTTCTTTCTAGTGTCCTTCGTTTGGGAGAAAAATGCAAAGGTACAAGACAGCTTTTCCTTGCCAATATCTCTCTTTTGCAAAGAGCTGCGCATTGGAAAATTCAGGGCTATGCCGTGTAGATGATGGCCTAACAGGAGGCTTTAAAATTTTCTTTCTAGTGTCCTTCGTTTGGGAGAAAAATGCAAAGGTACAAGACAGCTTTTCCTTGCCAATATCTCTCTTTTGCAAAGAGCTGCGCATTGGAAAATTCAGGGCTATGCCGTGTAGATGATGGCCTAACAGGAGGCTTTAAAATTTTCTTTCTAGTGTCCTTCGTTTGGGAGAAAAATGCAAAGGTACAAGACAGCTTTTCCTTGCCAATATCTCTCTTTTGCAAAGAGCTGCGCATTGGAAAATTCAGGGCTATGCCGTGTAGATGATGGCCTAACAGGAGGCTTTAAAATTTTCTTTCTAGTGTCCTTCGTTTGGGAGAAAAATGCAAAGGTACAAGACAGCTTTTCCTTGCCAATATCTCTCTTTTGCAAAGAGCTGCGCATTGGAAAATTCAGGGCTATGCCGTGTAGATGATGGCCTAACAGGAAGCTTTAAAATTTTCTTTCTAGTGTCCTTCGTTTGGGAGAAAAATGCAAAGGTACAAGACAGCTTTTCCTTGCCAATATCTCTCTTTTGCAAAGAGCTGCGCATTGGAAAATTCAGGGCTATGCCGTGTAGATGATGGCCTAACAGGAAGCTTTAAAATTTTCTTTCTAGTGTCCTTCGTTTGGGAGAAAAATGCAAAGGTACAAGACAGCTTTTCCTTGCCAATATCTCTCTTTTGCAAAGAGCTGCGCATTGGAAAATTCAGGGCTATGCCGTGTAGATGATGGCCTAACAGGAGGCTTTAAAATTTTCTTTCTAGTGTCCTTCGTTTGGGAGAAAAATGCAAAGGTACAAGACAGCTTTTCCTTGCCAATATCTCTCTTTTGCAAAGAGCTGCGCATTGGAAAATTCAGGGCTATGCCGTGTAGATGATGGCCTAACAGGAGGCTTTAAAATTTTCTTTCTAGTGTCCTTCGTTTGGGAGAAAAATGCAAAGGTACAAGACAGCTTTTCCTTGCCAATATCTCTCTTTTGCAAAGAGCTGCGCATTGGAAAATTCAGGGCTATGCCGTGTAGATGATGGCCTAACAGGAGGCTTTAAAATTTTCTTTCTAGTGTCCTTCGTTTGGGAGAAAAATGCAAAGGTACAAGACAGCTTTTCCTTGCCAATATCTCTCTTTTGCAAAGAGCTGCGCATTGGAAAATTCAGGGCTATGCCGTGTAGATGATGGCCTAACAGGAGGCTTTAAAATTTTCTTTCTAGTGTCCTTCGTTTGGGAGAAAAATGCAAAGGTACAAGACAGCTTTTCCTTGCCAATATCTCTCTTTTGCAAAGAGCTGCGCATTGGAAAATTCAGGGCTATGCCGTGTAGATGATGGCCTAACAGGAGGCTTTAAAACTTTCTTTCTAGTGTCCTTCGTTTGGGAGAAAAATGCAAAGGTACAAGACAGCTTTTCCTTGCCAATATCTCTCTTTTGCAAAGAGCTGCGCATTGGAAAATTCAGGGCTATGCCGTGTAGATGATGGCCTAACAGGAGGCTTTAAAATTTTCTTTCTAGTGTCCTTCGTTTGGGAGAAAAATGCAAAGGTACAAGACAGCTTTTCCTTGCCAATATCTCTCTTTTGCAAAGAGCTGCGCATTGGAAAATTCAGGGCTATGCCGTGTAGATGATGGCCTAACAGGAAGCTTTAAAATTTTCTTTCTAGTGTCCTTCGTTTGGGAGAAAAATGCAAAGGTACAAGACAGCTTTTTCCTTGCCAATATCTCTCTTTTGCAAAGAGCTGCGCATTGGAAAATTCAGGGCTATGCCGTGTAGATGATGGCCTAACAGGAGGCTTTAAAATTTTCTTTCTAGTGTCCTTCGTTTGGGAGAAAAATGCAAAGGTACAAGACAGCTTTTCCTTGCCAATATCTCTCTTTTGCAAAGAGCTGCGCATTGGAAAATTCAGGGCTATGCCGTGTAGATGATGGCCTAACAGGAGGCTTTAAAATTTTCTTTCTAGTGTCCTTCGTTTGGGAGAAAAATGCAAAGGTACAAGACAGCTTTTCCTTGCCAATATCTCTCTTTTGCAAAGAGCTGCGCATTGGAAAATTCAGGGCTATGCCGTGTAGATGATGGCCTAACAGGAGGCTTTAAAATTTTCTTTCTAGTGTCCTTCGTTTGGGAGAAAAATGCAAAGGTACAAGACAGCTTTTCCTTGCCAATATCTCTCTTTTGCAAAGAGCTGCGCATTGGAAAATTCAGGGCTATGCCGTGTAGATGATGGCCTAACAGGAGGCTTTAAAATTTTCTTTCTAGTGTCCTTCGTTTGGGAGAAAAATGCAAAGGTACAAGACAGCTTTTCCTTGCCAATATCTCTCTTTTGCAAAGAGCTGCGCATTGGAAAATTCAGGGCTATGCCGTGTAGATGATGGCCTAACAGGAGGCTTTAAAATTTTCTTTCTAGTGTCCTTCGTTTGGGAGAAAAATGCAAAGGTACAAGACAGCTTTTCCTTGCCAATATCTCTCTTTTGCAAAGAGCTGCGCATTGGAAAATTCAGGGCTATGCCGTGTAGATGATGGCCTAACAGGAGGCTTTAAAATTTTCTTTCTAGTGTCCTTCGTTTGGGAGAAAAATGCAAAGGTACAAGACAGCTTTTCCTTGCCAATATCTCTCTTTTGCAAAGAGCTGCGCATTGGAAAATTCAGGGCTATGCCGTGTAGATGATGGCCTAACAGGAGGCTTTAAAATTTTCTTTCTAGTGTCCTTCGTTTGGGAGAAAAATGCAAAGGTACAAGACAGCTTTTCCTTGCCAATATCTCTCTTTTGCAAAGAGCTGCGCATTGGAAAATTCAGGGCTATGCCGTGTAGATGATGGCCTAACAGGAGGCTTTAAAATTTTCTTTCTAGTGTCCTTCGTTTGGGAGAAAAATGCAAAGGTACAAGACAGCTTTTCCTTGCCAATATCTCTCTTTTGCAAAGAGCTGCGCATTGGAAAATTCAGGGCTATGCCGTGTAGATGATGGCCTAACAGGAAGCTTTAAAATTTTCTTTCTAGTGTCCTTCGTTTGGGAGAAAAATGCAAAGGTACAAGACAGCTTTTTCCTTGCCAATATCTCTCTTTTGCAAAGAGCTGCGCATTGGAAAATTCAGGGCTATGCCGTGTAGATGATGGCCTAACAGGAAGCTTTAAAATTTTCTTTCTAGTGTCCTTCGTTTGGGAGAAAAATGCAAAGGTACAAGACAGCTTTTCCTTGCCAATATCTCTCTTTTGCAAAGAGCTGCGCATTGGAAAATTCAGGGCTATGCCGTGTAGATGATGGCCTAACAGGAGGCTTTAAAATTTTCTTTCTAGTGTCCTTCGTTTGGGAGAAAAATGCAAAGGTACAAGACAGCTTTTCCTTGCCAATATCTCTCTTTTGCAAAGAGCTGCGCATTGGAAAATTCAGGGCTATGCCGTGTAGATGATGGCCTAACAGGAGGCTTTAAAATTTTCTTTCTAGTGTCCTTCGTTTGGGAGAAAAATGCAAAGGTACAAGACAGCTTTTCCTTGCCAATATCTCTCTTTTGCAAAGAGCTGCGCATTGGAAAATTCAGGGCTATGCCGTGTAGATGATGGCCTAACAGGAGGCTTTAAAATTTTCTTTCTAGTGTCCTTCGTTTGGGAGAAAAATGCAAAGGTACAAGACAGCTTTTCCTTGCCAATATCTCTCTTTTGCAAAGAGCTGCGCATTGGAAAATTCAGGGCTATGCCGTGTAGATGATGGCCTAACAGGAGGCTTTAAAATTTTCTTTCTAGTGTCCTTCGTTTGGGAGAAAAATGCAAAGGTACAAGACAGCTTTTCCTTGCCAATATCTCTCTTTTGCAAAGAGCTGCGCATTGGAAAATTCAGGGCTATGCCGTGTAGATGATGGCCTAACAGGAGGCTTTAAAATTTTCTTTCTAGTGTCCTTCGTTTGGGAGAAAAATGCAAAGGTACAAGACAGCTTTTCCTTGCCAATATCTCTCTTTTGAAAAAAGCTGCGCATTGGAAAATTCAGGGCTATGCCGTGTAGATGATGGCCTAACAGGAAGCTTTAAAATTTTCTTTCTAGTGTCCTTCGTTTGGGAGAAAAATGCAAAGGTACAAGACAGCTTTTCCTTGCCAATATCTCTCTTTTGCAAAGAGCTGCGCATTGGAAAATTCAGGGCTATGCCGTGTAGATGATGGCCTAACAGGAGGCTTTAACATTTTCTTTCTAGTGTCCTTCGTTTGGGAGAAAAATGCAAAGGTACAAGACAGCTTTTCCTTGCCAATATCTCTCTTTTGCAAAGAGCTGCGCATTGGAAAATTCAGGGCTATGCCGTGTAGATGATGGCCTAACAGGAGGCTTTAAAATTTTCTTTCTAGTGTCCTTCGTTTGGGAGAAAAAATGCAAAGGTACAAGACAGCTTTTCCTTGCCAATATCTCTCTTTTGCAAAGAGCTGCGCATTGGAAAATTCAGGGCTATGCGTGTAGATGATGGCCTAACAGGAGGCTTTAAAATTTTCTTTCTAGTGTCCTTCGTTTGGGAGAAAAATGCAAAGGTACAAGACAGCTTTTCCTTGCCAATATCTCTCTTTTGCAAAGAGCTGCGCATTGGAAAATTCAGGGCTATGCCGTGTAGATGATGGGCCTAACAGGAAGCTTTAAAATTTTCTTTCTAGTGTCCTTCGTTTGGGAGAAAAATGCAAAGGTACAAGACAGCTTTTCCTTGCCAATATCTCTCTTTTGCAAAGAGCTGCGCATTGGAAAATTCAGGGCTATGCCGTGTAGATGATGGCCCTAACAGGAGGCTTTAAAATTTTCTTTCTAGTGTCCTTCGTTTGGGAGAAAAATGCAAAGGTACAAGACAGCTTTTCCTTGCCAATATCTCTCTTTTGCAAAGAGCTGCGCATTGGAAAATTCAGGGCTATGCCGTGTAGATGATGGCCTAACAGGAGGCTTTAAAATTTTCTTTCTAGTGTCCTTCGTTTGGGAGAAAAATGCAAAGGTACAAGACAGCTTTTCCTTGCCAATATCTCTCTTTTGCAAAGAGCTGCGCATTGGAAAATTCAGGGCTATGCCGTGTAGATGATGGCCTAACAGGAGGCTTTAAAATTTTCTTTCTAGTGTCCTTCGTTTGGGAGAAAAATGCAAAGGTACAAGACAGCTTTTCCTTGCCAATATCTCTCTTTTGCAAAGAGCTGCGCATTGGAAAATTCAGGGCTATGCCGTGTAGATGATGGCCTAACAGGAGGCTTTAAAATTTTCTTTCTAGTGTCCTTCGTTTGGGAGAAAAATGCAAAGGTACAAGACAGCTTTTCCTTGCCAATATCTCTCTTTTGCAAAGAGCTGCGCATTGGAAAATTCAGGGCTATGCCGTGTAGATGATGGCCTAACAGGAGGCTTTAAAATTTTCTTTCTAGTGTCCTTCGTTTGGGAGAAAAATGCAAAGGTACAAGACAGCTTTTCCTTGCCAATATCTCTCTTTTGCAAAGAGCTGCGCATTGGAAAATTCAGGGCTATGCCGTGTAGATGATGGCCTAACAGGAAGCTTTAAAATTTTCTTTCTAGTGTCCTTCGTTTGGGAGAAAAATGCAAAGGTACAAGACAGCTTTTCCTTGCCAATATCTCTCTTTTGCAAAGAGCTGCGCATTGGAAAATTCAGGGCTATGCCGT